>NC_068278.1:33689283-33893412 GCF_025860055.1 Xyrauchen texanus | reverse complement strand
TACACCAGTTTCAGAAGATTTAGACAAATGGCATGGAAATTGTATCACTTTGAATGAAAAATCACTTTGAAAATCTCTACTTTCACTTTCACTTCTCTTAAGATTTTTTTCTGTTTTTTTGTGTGATTTACATAAGCATATCACAAGCAATTTTATTTGAAAGACTATCTAGGCACATAATAACACTGTATAGCTGTGACTGTTTATAACTATTTCAAAATGTAGCCTACAAGCTCACACTTTAAATGGTCAGTGCTTTGATTTTTAAATCATTAAAATAGCAACAGATCCAGTGAAAAAATGGAGTGATTGTGTTTACATGCCATTCAAAAACGTGGCATTTTACAAGGTAAGAGAGAAATAAAAAACTTAAAATAATACCATTTGTACTTCTCAATTACTTGGGAATGTCTATGTTCAGGACCTAAGGCTAAATTGTTACTGTCTCTTTAAGAGGCTTTTATCGCGATGATACGATACTTAAGGCACAGTTCAGTTTAATCTTTTGAGAACTGAGAAGTATCATTATTTTCGTTTTGTGCCATGCTTGTTGCATTTGTATTCATTGTGAGATGATAAAATACAGACTGCGTGGAATGGTTGATTTTGTTCACTTGAATTTTGTGACGGTTTCAGAAAAATAATCGCTAAGACAGAGACTGAGCACCCTGTTTATTTATTTTACAAAAGCACAAGGTTTTGTTGTTATTGTAAGTGTACACAAATAAAAGTACACATTTCATAGTTCGTGAATGATGTCTTGCATGTTTCTGTATGGGCAAAAATGACGTAGTATTTTGTTTAAGTTGTTTCCGCTGTTTCGAGAGAAAAATATAGCAGGACGCCATCTGGAATAATGCCAGAATAAAATATAATTATTCCAGATTTCTTTCTCAACTGTTTGTTCACTTGAGACATAACAGACTCCTCAATATATCATGTATTTTGACACTCTGTTGTATGAAATTGTCCGCTCAGACGCAAGCAGCAGCGAAAGACATCGGAGTGCGTGAGTTAGACGCGACGCTGCTCGCTGTGTCACACAAACAGCTCGCAAACATGTATTTGAGTTGTTTTGACATTTGTTGAGTTGAATAGTGTAAAATCGCTTGAATGTTCAAACAGGCAAACATTGTATACAACCGACAAACCTTCATGATGATGCGAGCAAAAATGATCTCAGCCATGGGTTTATGCGGTTGTCAGAGACAATTAAACAACATCATTCTCGGAAGTTTTGATAATGCTAGGATTGATCAGCCCATCCCTACTTTCTTTAGACATATGTTTCATGTTTGTGTAAGTTTTTGTGACGGTTTCAGAAAGATATTCGCTTAGACAAAGAGCACACGGTTTATTTTCTTTATTTTACAACAAATAAAAGTACAACTTTCATAGTTTGTGACGTATGTATTAAATGTATCTGTATGTGCAAAAATAACGCAGTATTTTGTTTAAGCTGTTAACGCTGTTTCGAGAGAAAAATCTTAACAGGACACCACAGCTGCATCCGTGTTGTTCACAATAATTCATAATTAAATATATTGATACCCAATTTCTTTATCAACTGTTTGTTCACTTGATACATAACAGACACCCCAATATATCATGTATTTTGGTGTATGAAATTGTCCGCTCAAACGCATGAAGCTGTGAAAGCTTAACTCTCATCGGCGCAGCGAAGCTAGTCGCGACGCTGCTCGCCGCTGTGTCACACAAACTGCTCGAAACATTTATTTGAGTTGTTTTGCCTTTGTTGAGTTGAATAGTGTAAAATCGCTTGAATGTTCAAGCAGGCAACCATTGTACACAACCAACAAACCTTCGTGGAAGATGCGAGCAAAAATGATCTCACCGAGGATTGGCGTGTTGTCAGAGACAATTAAACAACATCATACTCGAAGTTTTGATACGCTAACGCTGTCTCGATAGAGAAAAATCTAACAGGACATCACAGCGCATCACTAGACCCCTTCAATAATTCATAATTCAATATATTGATACCCCATTTCTTTATCAACTGTTTGTTCACTTGAGATATAGCAGACACCCCAATATATCATGTATTTTGGTGTATGAAATTGTCCGTTGAAACGCAAGAAGGGAAAGCTTAACTCTCATCGGCGCGGCGAACGCTAGACGCCGACGCTGCTCG
Organism: Xyrauchen texanus; assembly: GCF_025860055.1. Lineage (NCBI taxonomy): Eukaryota > Metazoa > Chordata > Actinopteri > Cypriniformes > Catostomidae > Xyrauchen > Xyrauchen texanus. The sequence continues at coordinate 33,891,257 of NC_068278.1, read as the reverse complement.
CCGCTGTGTCACACAAACTGCTCGAAACATTTATTTGAGTTGTTTTGCCTTTGTTGAGTTGAATAGTGTAAAATCGCTTGAATGTTCAAACTGGAAAGCATTAAGACACACAATTGATTTGACATACCTCCATGCAGACGCAAAATGTCTTCTGTAGTCTAAGTCTGAGCTCCACCCACTAGGAGACCTAAATGCTTCATTAGAGAGATTGCTACAGAAGAGCTGCATGTGGTAGACAGAGTTACTCCAGTAGAGGGAGCCTCTTTGCTCAGCCAATGTAAGTGAATGGGATTTTACATGTGGACCATATTTGTCCAGTAGAGGGAGCACTTTTGCTCAGCCATTGTAAATCAATGGGATTTTAAAAATTTTTGATCATCTTTTGTGTGTACATTTACATAAACACGCCCATTTCAGCCATTTTGTATTGTATTCATTTTTGCTAAGTAACGCTTGGAAAGACATACATACTACACACGCGTGCCAAATTCCAAGTCAATTGGAGCTGAGGTTCAGGAGAAGAAGAGTTTTGTAGGTTTTCCAAAATTTTCACTGTACAGGAAAATCCATAATGGCAGAAGTATGGGTCCTTGAGGCTTTTTTGTTCCCCATGAGAAATGAGGCATGTTTACAAAGTTTCAGAAGATTTGGACAAATGGGGTGGAAATTATATCACTTTGAATTTTTGTTTTTGGGCGTGGCCTGTAGCGCCACCTATGGGCTAATGTTGACCATTCTTGGTTTGGGGGTACCAGCTGGCATGGAGTATCAATGTGCCAATTTAGAAAATTTTTGACCAGTGACTTTTGAGCTATTGGGGCTCAAGGAGAAGAATAATAATAATAATAATAATAAATATAGCTGCAAAGCAGCAATGCGGATTCCTCCTCAAAATGGCAAATCATTTAAAATTGATCAGTAGATGGTTGGGGATAAACCTCCCAATTAAGGAATTCAAAAAACATGTCTTTGTCTGAATCCTAAACTAAACATTTTCAATGTACAGGAAAATCCATACCGACCTTATGGATCCTTGAGGCTTTTTGTTCCCAATGAGAAATGAGGCATGTACACCAAGTTTCAGAAGAATTGGACAAATGGCGTGGAAATGGTATCACTTTGAAAATATTTTTTGGGGCGTGGCCTGTAGCACCACCTATGGTCGAATGTGGGCCATTCTTGGTTTGTGGGTTCCTGTTGGCCTGTAGTATCAATGTACAAAATTAGAAAATATTTGACCAGAAAATGGGAATTTTGGAGTGGCCTGTAGCTCCTCTAGGGCTTAATGTGGGCCATTCTTGGTTTGTGGGTTCCTGTTGGCCTGTAGAATCAATGTACCAAATTAGAAAATGTTTGACCAGAAAATGGGACTTTGGGAATTACCTGTAGCCTCCTAATGGCTTAATGTTGGCCATTCTTGGTTTGTGGGTTCCTGTTGGCCTGTAGTACCATTGTACCAAATTAGAACATTTTAGACCAGAAAATGGGAATTTCGGCATGGCCTGTAGCTCCCTAGGGGTGAATGTTGGCCATTCTTGGTTTGTGGGTTCCTGTTGGCCTGTAGTATCAATGTACCAAATTAGAACATTTTTGACCAGAAAACGGAATTTTGGCGTGGCCTTTAGCTCCTCTAGTGGCTTAATGTCGGCCATTCTTGGTTTGTGGGTTCCTGTTGGCCTGTAGTACCATTGTACCAAATTAGAACATTTTAGACCAGAAAATGGGAATTTCGGCATGGCCTGTAGCTCCCTAGGGGCTTAATGTTGGCCATTCTTTATGCAGTACTTCAGAGTGATGTCATCTTGAAGCATGTTAGGTTTGAAAACCATCAGTCAAAATTACATTTGATTTATTGACACGTATATATTGTTAAAATTTGGACATTTACATAAACACTCCTTTCAGCCATTTTGTATCGTATTCATTTTTCCTAAGTAACGCTTTCAAAGATGTCCATTCTACACATGTGTACCAAATTTCAAGTCAATTGAGCTACGGTTCAGGAGAAGAAGAGTTTTGTAGGTTTTCGCAAATTTTCAACGCACGGGAAAATCCATCATGGCGGAAGTTATGGGTTCTTGAGGCTTTTTTGTTCCCCATGAGGAATGAGGCATGTACACCAAATTTCAGAAGATTTGGACAAATGGCGTGGAAATTGTATCACTTTGAATATTTGTTTTTTGGGCGTGGCCTGTAGCGCCACCTATGGGCTGAATGTGGACCATTCTTGGTTTGGGGGTACCAGCTGGCATGGAGTATCAATGTGCCAATTTAGAAAATTTTTGACCAGTGACTTTTGAGCTATTGGGGCTCAAGGAGAAGAATAATAATAATAATAATAAATATAGCTGCAAGCAGCAATGCGGATTCCTCCTCAAAATGGCAAATCATTTAAAATTGATCAGTAGATGGTTGGGGATAAACCCTCTCAATGGATGAATCCAAAAACATGTATTTCTGTCTGAATCCTAAACTAAACATTTTCAGTGTACAGGAAAATCCATACATGACCTTATGGATCCTTGAGGCTTTTTGTTCCCAATGAGAAATGAGGCATGTACACCAAGTTTCAGAAGAATTGGATAAATGGCGTGGAAATGGTATCACTTTGAAAATATTTTTTGGGGCGTGGCCTGTAGCACCACCTATGGTCAAATGTGGGCCATTCTTGGTTTGTGGGTTCCTGTTGGCCTGTAGTATCAATGTACAAAATTAGAAAATATTTGACCAGAAAATGGGAATTTTGGAGTGGCCTGTAGTGCTCCTAGGGGCTTAATGTGGGCCATTCTTGGTTTGTGGGTTCCTGTTGGCCTGTAGAATCAATGTACCAAATTAGAAAATGTTTGACCAGAAAATGGGACTTTGGGAATTACCTGTAGTGCCCTAATGGCTTAATGTTGGCCATTCTTGGTTTGTGGGTTCCTGTTGGCCTGTAGTACCATTGTACCAAATTAGAACATTTTAGACCAGAAAATGGGAATTTCGGCATGGCCTGTAGCCTCTAGGGGTGAATGTTGGCCATTCTTGGTTTGTGGGTTCCTGTTGGCCTGTAGTATCAATGTACCAAATTAGAACATTTTTGACCAGAAAACGGAATTTTGGCGTGGCCTTTAGCTCTCTAGTGGCTTAATGTCGGCCATTCTTGGTTTGTGGGTTCCTGTTGGCCTGTAGTACCATTGTACCAAATTAGAACATTTTAGACCAGAAAATGGGAATTTCGGCATGGCCTGTAGCTTCCTAGGGCTTAATGTTGGCCATTCTTTGCACAGTACTTCAGAGTGATGTCATCTTGAAGCATGTTAGGTTTGAAAACCATCAGTCAAAATTACATTTGATTTATTGACACGTATATATTGTTAAAATTTGGACATTTACATAAACACGCTCTTTCAGCCATTTTGTATCGTGATTCATTTTTCCTAAGTAACGCTTTCAAAGACTGTCCATTCTACACATGTGTACCAAATTTCAAGTCAATTGAGCTACGGTTCAGGAGAAGAAGAGTTTTGTAGGTTTTCGCAAATTTTCAACGTACGGAAAATCCATCATGGCGGAAGTTATGGGTTCTTGAGGCTTTTTGTTCCCCATGAGAAATGAGGCATGTACACCAAGTTTCAGAAGATTTGGACAAATGGCGGAAATGGTATCACTTTGAAATTTGTTTTTTGGGCGTGGCCTGTAGCGCCACCTATGGGCTGAATGTTGACCATTCTTGGTTTGGGGGTACCGCTGGCATGGACTATCAATGTGCCAATTTAGAAAATTTTTGACCAGTGACTTTTGAGCTATTTGGGCTCAAGGAGAAGAATAATAATAATAATAATAATAAATATAGCTGCAAAGCAGCAATGCGGATTCCTCCTCAAAATGGCAAATCATTTCAAATTGATCAGTAGAGGGTTGGGGTTAAACCTCTCAATGGATGAATCCAAAAACATGTATTTCTGTCTGAATCCTAAACTAAACATTTTCAGTCTACAGGAAAATCCATCATGACCTTATGGATCCTTGAGGCGTTTTTGTTCCCAATGAGAAATGAGGCATGTACACCAAGATTCAAAAGAATTGGTTAAATGGCGTGGAAATGGTATCACTTTGAAAATATTTTTTGGGGCGTGGCCTGTAGCACTACCTATGGGCAAATGTGGGTCATTCTTGGTTTGTGGGTTCCTGTTGGCCTGTAGTATCAATGTACATAATTAGAAAATATTTGACCAGAAAATGGGACTTTTGGGAATTACCTGTAGCTCCCTAGGGGTGAATGTTGGCCATTCTTGGTTTGAGGGTTCCTGTTGACCTGTAGTATCAATGTACCAAATTAGAACATTTTTGACCATAAAATGGGAATTTCAAGTGGCCTCTAGTGCTCCCTAGGGCTTAATGTTGGCCATTCTTGGTTTGTGGGTTCCTGTTGGCCAGTAGTATCAATGTACCATATTAGAAAATTTTTGACCAGAAAACGAAATTTTGGGAGTGGCCTGTAGCTCTCTAATGGCTTAATGTGGGCCATACTTGGTTTGTGGGTTCCTGTTGGCCTGTAGTATCAATGTACCAAATTATAACATTTTTGACCAGAAAATGGGAATTTCGGCTTGGCCTCTAGCTCACCTAGTGGTGAATGTCGGTCATTCTTGGTTTGTGGATTCCTTTTGGCCTGTACTATTAATGTACCAAATTAGAACATTTTTGACCAGAAAATGGGAATTTCGGCATGGCCTGTAGTGCTCCTAGGGGCTTAATGTTGGCCATTCTTGGTTTGAGGGTTCCTGTTGACCTGCAGTATCAATGTACCAAATTAGAACGCTTTTGACCAGAAAACTAAATTTTGGAGTAGCCTGTAGCCCTCTAAGGGCTTAATGTGGGCCACACTTGGTATGTGGGTTCCTGTTGGCCTGTAGTATCAAAGTACCAAATTAGAAAATTTTTGACCAGAAAATGGGAATTTTGGCTTGTCCTGTAGTGCTCCCTAGTGGCTTAATGTCGGTCATTCTTGGTTTGTGGATTCCTGTTGGCCTGTACTATTCTTGTACCGAATTAGAACATTTTTGACCAGAAAATGGGAATTTTGGCTTGTCCTGTAGTGCCCCTAGTGGCGTATGTCGGTCATTCTTGGTTTGTGGATTCCTGTTGGCCTGTACTATTAATTTACCAAATTAGAACATTTTTGACCAGAAAATGGGAATTTTGGCATGGCCATTCTTTGCACAGTACTTCAGAGTGATGTCATCTTTAAGCATGTTAGGTTTGAAAACCATCAGTCAAAATTACATTTGATTTATTGACACGTATATATTGTTAAAATTTGGACATTTACATAAACACTCCTTTCAGCCATTTTGTATCGTGATTCATTTTTCCTAAGTAACGCTTTCAAGGATGTCCATTCTACACATGTGTACCAAATTTCAAGTCAATTGGAGCTACGGTTCAGGAGAAGAAGAGTTTTGTAGGTTTTCGCAAATTTTCAACGCACGGAAAATCCATCATGGCGGAAGTTATGGGTTCTTGAGGCTTTTTGTTCCCCATGAGGAATGAGGCATGTACACCAAATTTCAGAAGATTTGGACAAATGGCGGAAATTGTATCACTTTGAATTTTGTTTTTTTGGGCGTGGCCTGTAGCGCCACCTATGGGCTGAATGTGGGCCATTCTTGGTTTGGGGGTACCATGGCATGGAGTATCAATGTGCCAATTTAGAAAATTTTTGACCAGTGACTTTTGAGCTATTGGGGCTCAAGGAGAAGAATAATAATAATAATAATAAATATAGCTGCAAAGCAGCAATGCGGATTCCTCCTCAAAATGGCAAATCATTTCAAATTGATCAGTAGATGGTTGGGGTTAAACCCTCTCAATGGATGAATCCAAAAACATGTATTTCTGTCTGAATCCTAAACTAAACATTTTCAGTCTACAGGAAAATCCATCATACCTTATGGATCCTTGAGGCGTTTTTGTTCCCAATGAGAAATGAGGCATGTACACCAAGATTCAAAAGAATTGGTTAAATGGCGTGGAAATGGTATCACTTTGAAAATATTTTTTGGGGCGTGGCCTGTAGCCTCCTATGGGCAAATGTGGGTCATTCTTGGTTTGTGGGTTCCTGTTGGCCTGTAGTATCAATGTACATAATTAGAAAATATTTGACCAGAAAATGGGACTTTTGGGAATTACCTGTAGCTCCCTAGGGGTGAATGTTGGCCATTCTTGGTTTGAGGGTTCCTGTTGACCTGTAGTATCAATGTACCAAATTAGAACATTTTTGACCATAAAATGGGAATTTCAAGTGGCCTCTAGTGCCCCTAGGGCTTAATGTTGGCCATTCTTTGTTTGTGGGTTCCTGTTGGCCAGTAGTATCAATGTACCATATTAGAAAATTTTTGACCAGAAAACGAAATTTTGGGAGTGGCCTGTAGCTCCCTAATGGCTTAATGTGGGCCATACTTGGTTTGTGGGTTCCTGTTGGCCTGTAGTATCAATGTACCAAATTATAACTTTTTGACCAGAAAATGGGAATTTCGGCTTGGCCTCTAGCTCACCTAGTGGTGAATGTCGGTCATTCTTGGTTTGTGGATTCCTTTGGCCTGTACTATTAATGTACCAAATTAGAACATTTTTGACCAGAAAATGGGAATTTCGGCATGGCCTGTAGTGCTCCCTAGGGGCTTAATGTTGGCCATTCTTGGTTTGAGGGTTCCTGTTGACCTGCAGTATCAATGTACCAAATTAGAACGCTTTTGACCAGAAAACTAAATTTTGGAGTAGCCTGTAGCTCTCTAAGGGCTTAATGTGGGCCACACTTGGTATGTGGGTTCCTGTTGGCCTGTAGTATCAAAGTACCAAATTAGAAAATTTTTGACCAGAAAATGGGAATTTTGGCTTGTCCTGTAGTGCTCCCTAGTGGCTTAATGTCGGTCATTCTTGGTTTGTGGATTCCTGTTGGCCTGTACTATTCTTGTACCGAATTAGAACATTTTTGACCAGAAAATGGGAATTTTGGCTTGTCCTGTAGTGCCCCCTAGTGGCGTATGTCGGTCATTCTTGGTTTGTGGATTCCTGTTGGCCTGTACTATTAATTTACCAAATTAGAACATTTTTGACCAGAAAATGGGAATTTTGGCATGGCCATTCTTTGCACAGTACTTCAGAGTGATGTCATCTTTAAGCATGTTAGGTTTGAAAACCATCAGTCAAAATTACATTTGATTTATTGACACGTATATATTGTTAAAATTTGGACATTTACATAAACACTCCTTTCAGCCATTTTGTATCAGATTCATTTTTCCTAAGTAACGCTTTCAAGGATGTCCATTCTACACATGTGTACCAAATTTCAAGTCAATTGGAGCTACGGTTCAGGAGAAGAAGAGTTTTGTAGGTTTTCGCAAATTTTCAACGCACGGGAAAATCCATCATGGCGGAAGTTATGGGTTCTTGAGGCTTTTTGTTCCCCATGAGGAATGAGGCATGTACACCAAATTTCAGAAGATTTGGACAAATGGCGGAAATTGTATCACTTTGAATTTTGTTTTTTGGGCGTGGCCTGTAGCGCCACCTATGGGCGAATGTGGGCCATTCTTGGTTTGGGGGTACCCGCTGGCATGGAGTATCAATGTGCCAATTTAGAAAATTTTTGACCAGTGACTTTTTGAGCTATTGGGGCTCAAGGAGAAGAATAATAATAATAATAATAATAAATATAGCTGCAAGCAGCAATGCGGATTCCTCCTCAAAATGGCAAATCATTTCAAATTGATCAGTAGATGGTTGGGGATAAACCCTCTCAATTGAGGAATTCAAAAACATGTCTTTGTCTGAATCCTAAACTAAACATTTTCAATGTACAGGAAAATCCATACCGACCTTATGGATCCTTGAGGCTTTTTTGTTCCCAATGAGAAATGAGGCATGTACACCAAGTTTCAGAAGAATTGGACAAATGGCGTGGAAATGGTATCACTTTGAAAATATTTTTTGGGGCGTGGCCTGTAGCACCACCTATGGTCGAATGTGGGCCATTCTTGGTTTGTGGGTTCCTGTTGGCCTGTAGTATCAATGTACAAAATTAGAAAATATTTGACCAGAAAATGGGAATTTTGGAGTGGCCTGTAGCTTCTCTAGGGGCTTAATGTGGGCCATTCTTGGTTTGTGGGTTCCTGTTGGCCTGTAGAATCAATGTACCAAATTAGAAAATGTTTGACCAGAAAATGGGACTTTTGGGAATTACCTGTAGCTCTCCTAATGGCTTAATGTTGGCCATTCTTGGTTTGTGGGTTCCTGTTGGCCTGTAGTACCATTGTACCAAATTAGAACATTTTAGACCAGAAAATGGGAATTTCGGCATGGCCTGTAGCTCCCTAGGGGTGAATGTTGGCCATTCTTGGTTTGTGGGTTCCTGTTGGCCTGTAGTATCAATGTACCAAATTAGAACATTTTTGACCAGAAAACGGGAATTTTGGCGTGGCCTTTAGTGCTCTCTAGTGGCTTAATGTCGGCCATTCTTGGTTTGTGGGTTCCTGTTGGCCTGTAGTACCATTGTACCAAATTAGAACATTTTAGACCAGAAAATGGGAATTTTGGCTTGTCCTGTAGTGCCCCTAGTGGCTTATGTCGGTCATTCTGGTTTAGGATTCCTGTTGGCCTGTACTATTAATTTACCAAATTAGAACATTTTTGACCAGAAAATGGGAATTTTGGCATGGCCATTCTTTGCACAGTACTTCAGAGTGATGTCATCTTGAAGCATGTTAGGTTTGAAAACCATCAGTCAAAATTACATTTGATTTATTGACACGTATATATTGTTAAAATTTGGACATTTACATAAACACTCTTTCAGCCATTTTGTATCGTGATTCATTTTTCCTAAGTAACGCTTTCAAGGATGTCCATTCTACACATGTGTACCAAATTTCAAGTCAATTGAGCTACGGTTCAGGAGAAGAAGAGTTTTGTAGGTTTTCGCAAATTTTCAACGCACGGGAAAATCCATCATGGCGGAAGTTATGGGTTCTTGAGGCTTTTTGTTCCCCATGAGGAATGAGGCATGTACACCAAATTTCAGAAGATTTGGACAAATGGCTGGAAATTGTATCACTTTGAATTTTGTTTTTTGGGCGTGGCCTGTAGCGCCACCTATGGGCGTAATGTGGGCCATTCTTGGTTTGGGGGTACCCGCTGGCATGGAGTATCAATGTGCCAATTTAGAAAATTTTTGACCAGTGACTTTTGAGCTATTGGGGCTCAAGGAGAAGTAATAATAATAATAATAATAATAATAAATATAGCTGCAAGCAGCAATGCGGATTCCTCCTCAAAATGGCAAATCATTTAAAATTGATCAGTAGATGGTTGGGGTTAAACCTCTCAATGGATGAATCCAAAAACATGTATTTCTGTCTGAATCCTAAACTAAACATTTTCAGTGTACAGGAAAATCCATACATGACCTTATGGATCCTTGAGGCGTTTTTGTTCCCAATGAGAAATGAGGCATGTACACCAAGATTCAAAAGAATTGGTTAAATGGCGTGGAAATGGTATCACTTTGAAAATATTTTTTGGGGCGTGGCCTGTAGCACCACCTATGGGCAAATGTGGGTCATTCTTGGTTTGTGGGTTCCTGTTGGCCTGTAGTATCAATGTACATAATTAGAAAATATTTGACCAGAAAATGGGACTTTGGGAATTACCTGTAGCTGCCTCTAGGGGTGAATGTTGGCCATTCTTGGTTTGAGGGTTCCTGTTGACCTGTAGTATCAATGTACCAAATTAGAACATTTTTGACCATAAATGGGAATTTCAATGGCCTCTAGTGCTCCCTAGGGGCTTAATGTTGGCCATTCTTGGTTTGTGGGTTCCTGTTGGCCAGTAGTATCAATGTACCATATTAGAAAATTTTTGACCAGAAAACGAAATTTTGGGAGTGGCCTGTAGCTCTCTAATGGCTTAATGTGGGCCATACTTGGTTTGTGGGTTCCTGTTGGCCTGTAGTATCAATGTACCAAATTATAACTTTTTGACCAGAAAATGGGAATTTCGGCTTGGCCTCTAGCCACCTAGTGGTGAATGTCGGTCATTCTTGGTTTGTGGATTCCTTTGGCCTGTACTATTAATGTACCAAATTAGAACATTTTTGACCAGAAAATGGGAATTTCGGCATGGCCTGTAGTGCTCCCTAGGGCTTAATGTTGGCCATTCTTGGTTTGAGGGTTCCTGTTGACCTGCAGTATCAATGTACCAAATTAGAACGCTTTTGACCAGAAAACGAAATTTTGGAGTAGCCTGTAGCTCTCTAAGGGCTTAATGTGGGCCACACTTGGTATGTGGGTTCCTGTTGGCCTGTAGTATCAAAGTACCAAATTAGAAAATTTTTGACCAGAAAATGGGAATTTTGGCTTGTCCTGTAGTGCTCCCTAGTGGCTTAATGTCGGTCATTCTTGGTTTGTGGATTCCTGTTGGCCTGTACTATTCTTGTACCGAATTAGAACATTTTTGACCAGAAAATGGGAATTTTGGCTTGTCCTGTAGTGCCCCTAGTGGCGTATGTCGGTCATTCTTGGTTTGTGGATTCCTGTTGGCCTGTACTATTAATTTACCAAATTAGAACATTTTTGACCAGAAAATGGGAATTTTGGCATGGCCATTCTTTGCACAGTACTTCAGAGTGATGTCATCTTTAAGCATGTTAGGTTTGAAAACCATCAGTCAAAATTACATTTGATTTATTGACACGTATATATTGTTAAAATTTGGACATTTACATAAACACTCCTTTCAGCCATTTTGTATCGTGATTCATTTTTCCTAAGTAACGCTTTCAAGGATGTCCATTCTACACATGTGTACCAAATTTCAAGTCAATTGGAGCTACGGTTCAGGAGAAGAAGAGTTTTGTAGGTTTTCGAAATTTTCAACGTACGGGAAAATCCATCATGGCTGAAGTTATGGGTTCTTGAGGCTTTTTGTTCCCCATGAGGAATGAGGCATGTACACCAAATTTCAGAAGATTTGGACAAATGGCGTGGAAATTGTATCACTTTGAATTTTGTTTTTTGGGCGTGGCCTGTAGCGCCACCTATGGGCTGAATGTGGGCCATTCTTGGTTTGGGGGTACCAGCTGGCATGGAGTATCAATGTGCCAATTTAGAAAATTTTTGACCAGTGACTTTTGAGCTATTGGGGCTCAAGGAGAAGAATAATAATAATAATAATAATAAATATAGCTGCAAGCAGCAATGCGGATTCCTCCTCAAAATGGCAAATCATTTAAAATTGATCAGTAGATGGTTGGGGATAAACCCTCCCAATTAAGGAATTCAAAAACATGTCTTTGTCTGAATCCTAAACTAAACATTTTCAATGTACAGGAAAATCCATACCGACCTTATGGATCCTTGAGGCTTTTTTGTTCCCAATGAGAAATGAGGCATGTACACCAAGTTTCAGAAGAATTGGACAAATGGCGTGGAAATGGTATCACTTTGAAAATATTTTTTGGGGCGTGGCCTGTAGCACCACCTATGGTCAAATGTGGGCCATTCTTGGTTTGTGGGTTCCTGTTGGCCTGTAGTATCAATGTACAAAATTAGAAAATATTTGACCAGAAAATGGGAATTTTGAGTGGCCTGTAGCTCCCTAGGGGCTTAATGTGGGCCATTCTTGGTTTGTGGGTTCCTGTTGGCCTGTAGAATCAATGTACCAAATTAGAAAATGTTTGACCAGAAAATGGGACTTTTGGGAATTACCTGTAGCTTCCTAATGGCTTAATGTTGGCCATTCTTGGTTTGTGGGTTCCTGTTGGCCTGTAGTACCATTGTACCAAATTAGAACATTTTAGACCAGAAAATGGGAATTTCGGCATGGCCTGTAGCTCTCTAGGGGTGAATGTTGGCCATTCTTGGTTTGTGGGTTCCTGTTGGCCTGTAGTATCAATGTACCAAATTAGAACATTTTTGACCAGAAAACGGGAATTTTGGCGTGGCCTTTAGCTCCCTAGTGGCTTAATGTCGGCCATTCTTGGTTTGTGGGTTCCTGTTGGCCTGTAGTACCATTGTACCAAATTAGAACATTTTAGACCAGAAAATGGGAATTTCGGCATGGCCTGTAGCTCCCTAGGGGCTTAATGTTGGCCATTCTTTGCACAGTACTTCAGAGTGATGTCATCTTGAAGCATGTTAGGTTTGAAAACCATCAGTCAAAATTACATTTGATTTATTGACACGTATATATTGTTAAAATTTGGACATTTACATAAACACCTCTTTCAGCCATTTTGTATCGTGATTCATTTTTCCTAAGTAACGCTTTCAAAGACTGTCCATTCTACACATGTGTACCAAATTTCAAGTCAATTGAGCTACGGTTCAGGAGAAGAAGAGTTTTGTAGGTTTTCGCAAATTTTCAACGCACGGAAAATCCATCATGGCTGAAGTTATGGGTTCTTGAGGCTTTTTGTTCCCCATGAGAAATGAGGCATGTACACCAAGTTTCAGAAGATTTGGACAAATGGCGTGGAAATTGTATCACTTTGAATATTGTTTTTTGGGCGTGGCCTGTAGCGCCACCTATGGGCTGAATGTGGACCATTCTTGGTTTGGGGGTACCGCTGGCATGGAGTATCAATGTGCCAATTTAGAAAACTTTTGACCAGTGACTTTTGAGCTATTGGGGCTCAAGGAGAAGAATAATAATAATAATAATAAATATAGCTGCAAGCAGCAATGCGGATTCCTCCTCAAAATGGCAAATCATTTAAAATTGATCAGTAGATGGTTGGGGATAAACCCTCCCAATTAAGGAATTCAAAAAACATGTCTTTGTCTGAATCCTAAACTAAACATTTTCAATGTACAGGAAAATCCATACCGACCTTATGGATCCTTGAGGCTTTTTTGTTCCCAATGAGAAATGAGGCATGTACACCAAGTTTCAGAAGAATTGGACAAATGGCGTGGAAATGGTATCACTTTGAAAATATTTTTTGGGGCGTGGCCTGTAGCACCACCTATGGTCAAATGTGGGCCATTCTTGGTTTGTGGGTTCCTGTTGGCCTGTAGTATCAATGTACAAAATTAGAAAATATTTGACCAGAAAATGGGAATTTTGGAGTGGCCTGTAGCTCCCTAGGGCTTAATGTGGGCCATTCTTGGTTTGTGGGTTCCTGTTGGCCTGTAGAATCAATGTACCAAATTAGAAAATGTTTGACCAGAAAATGGGACTTTGGGAATTACCTGTAGCCTCCTAATGGCTTAATGTTGGCCATTCTTGGTTTGTGGGTTCCTGTTGGCCTGTAGTACCATTGTACCAAATTAGAACATTTTAGACCAGAAAATGGGAATTTCGCATGGCCTGTAGCTCCTAGGGGTGAATGTTGGCCATTCTTGGTTTGTGGGTTCCTGTTGGCCTGTAGTATCAATGTACCAAATTAGAACATTTTTGACCAGAAAACGGAATTTTGGCGTGGCCTTTAGCTCTCTAGTGGCTTAATGTCGGCCATTCTTGGTTTGTGGGTTCCTGTTGGCCTGTAGTACCATTGTACCAAATTAGAACATTTTAGACCAGAAAATGGGAATTTCGGCATGGCCTGTAGCGCTCTAGGGCTTAATGTTGGCCATTCTTTACAGTACTTCAGAGTGATGTCATCTTGAAGCATGTTAGGTTTGAAAACCATCAGTCAAAATTACATTTGATTTATTGACACGTATATATTGTTAAAATTTGGACATTTACATAAACACTCTTTCAGCCATTTTGTATCAGATTCATTTTTCCTAAGTAACGCTTTCAAAGACTGTCCATTCTACACATGTGTACCAAATTTCAAGTCAATTGGAGCTACGGTTCAGGAGAAGAAGAGTTTTGTAGGTTTTCGCAAATTTTCAACGCACGGAAAATCCATCATGGCGGAAGTTATGGGTTCTTGAGGCTTTTTGTTCCCCATGAGAAATGAGGCATGTACACCAAGTTTCAGAAGATTTGGACAAATGGCGTGGAAATGGTATCACTTTGAAAATATGTTTTTTGGGCGTGGCCTGTAGCGCCACCTATGGGCTGAATGTTGACCATTCTTGGTTTGGGGGTACCCGCTGGCATGGACTATCAATGTGCCAATTTAGAAAACTTTTGACCAGTGACTTTTGAGCTATTTGGGCTCAAGGAGAAGAATAATAATAATAATAATAATAAATATAGCTGCAAGCAGCAATGCGGATTCCTCCTCAAAATGGCAAATCATTTAAAATTGATCAGTAGATGGTTGGGGATAAACCCTCCCAATTAAGGAATTCAAAAAACATGTCTTCGCCTGATTCCTAAACAAAACATTTTCAATGTACAGGAAAATCCATACCGACCTTATGGATCCTTGAGGCTTTTTTGTTCCCAATGAGAAATGCGGCATGTACACCAAGTTTCAGAAGAATTGGACAAATGGGGTGGATATTATATCATTTTGAAAAAAAATTTGGGGCGTGGCCTGTAGCGCCACCTATGGGCAAATGTTGGTCATTCTTGGTTTGTGGGTTCCTGTTGGCCTGTAGTATAAATGTACAAAATTAGAAAATATTTGACCAGAAAATGGGAATTTTGGAGTGGTCCTGTAGCTCCCTAGGGGCTTAATGTGGGCCTTTCTTGGTTTGTGGGTTCCTGTCGGCCTGTAGAATCAATACACCAAATTAGAAAATGTTTGACCAGAAAATGGGATTTTTGGAATTACCTGTAGCTTCCTAATGGCTAATGTTGGCCATTCGTGGTTTGTGGGTTCCTGTTGGCATGTAGTATCAGTGTACCAAATTAGAACATTTTTGACCAGAAAATGGGAATTTTGGCATGGCCTGTAGCTCTCCTAGGGGTGAATGTTGTCCATTCTTGGTTTGTGGGTTCCTGTCTGCCTGTAGTATCAATGTACCAAATTAAAAAAAATTTGACCAGAAAACGGAATTTTGGCGTGGCCTTTAGCTTCCTAGTGGCTTAATGTCGGCCATTCTTGGTTTGTGGGTTCCTGTTGGCCTGTAGTACCATTGTACCAAATTAGAACATTTTAGACCAGAAAATGGGAATTTCGACATGGCCTGTAGCTCCCTAGGGGCTTAATGTCGGCCATTCTTTATGCAGTACTTCAGAGTGATGTCATCTTGAAGCATGTTAGGTTTGAAAACCATCAGTCAAAATTACATTTGATTTATTGACAGGTATATATTGTTAAAATTTGGACATTTACATAAACACTCCTTTCAGACATTTTGTATCACATTCATTTTTCCTAAGTAATGTTTTCAAGGATGTCCATTCTACAAATGTGTACCAAATTTCAAGTCAATTGGAGCTACGGTTCAGGAGAAGAAGAGTATTTTTAGGTTTTCGCAAATTTTCAACGCACGGGAAAATCCATCATGGTGAAAGTTATGGGTCCTTAAGGCTTTTTTGTTCCCCATGAGGAATGAGGCATGTACACCAAGTTTCAGAAGATTTAGACAAATGGCATGGAAATTGTATCACTTTGAATGAAAAATCACTTTGAAAATCTCTACTTTCACTTTCACTTCTCTTAAGATTTTTTTTCTGTTTTTTTGTGTGATTTACATAAGCATATCACAAGCAATTTTATTTGAAAGACTATCTAGGCACATAATAACACTGTATAGCTGTGACTGTTTATAACTATTTCAAAATGTAGCCTACAAGCTCACACTTTAAATGGTCAGTGCTTTGATTTTTAAATCATTAAAATAGCAACAGATCCAGTGAAAAAATGGAGTGATTGTGTTTACATGCCATTCAAAAACGTGGCATTTTACAAGGTAAGAGAGAAATAAAAAAACTTAAAATAATACCATTTGTACTTCTCAATTACTTGGGAATGTCTATGTTCAGGACCTAAGGCTAAATTGTTACTGTCTCTTTAAGAGGCTTTTATCGCGATGATACTGATACTTAAGGCACAGTTCAGTTTAATCTTTGAGAACTGAGAAGTATCATTATTTTCGTTTTGTGCCATGCTTGTTGCATTTGTATTCATTGTGAGATGATAAAATACAGACTGCGTGGAATGGTTGATTTTGTTCACTTGAATTTTGTGACGGTTTCAGAAAAATAATCGCTAAGACAGAGACTGAGCACCCTGTTTATTTATTTTACAAAAGCACAAGGTTTTGTTGTTATTGTAAGTGTACACAAATAAAAGTACACATTTCATAGTTCGTGAATGATGTCTTGCATGTTTCTGTATGGGCAAAAATGACGCAGTATTTTGTTTAAGTTGTTTCCGCTGTTTCGAGAGAAAATATAGCAGGACGCCATCTGAATAATGCCAGAATAAAATATAATTATTCCAGATTTCTTTCTCAACTGTTTGTTCACTTGAGACATAACAGACTCCTCAATATATCATGTATTTTGACACTCTGTTGTATGAAATTGTCCGCTCAGACGCTAGCAGCAGCGAAAGACATCGGAGTGCGTGAGTTAGACGCGACGCTGCTCGCTGTGTCACACAAACAGCTCGCAAAACATGTATTTGAGTTGTTTTGACATTTGTTGAGTTGAATAGTGTAAAATCGCTTGAATGTTCAAACAGGCAAACATTGTATACAACCGACAAACCTTCATGATGATGCGAGCAAAAATGATCTCAGCCATGGTTTAGCGTGTTGTCAGAGACAATTAAACAACATCATTCTCGGAAGTTTTGATAACGCTAGGATTGATCAGCCCATCCCTACTTTCTTTAGACATATGTTTCATGTTTGTGTAAGTTTTTGTGACGGTTTCAGAAAGATATTCGCTTAGACAAAGAGCACACGGTTTATTTTCTTTATTTTACAACAAATAAAAGTACAACTTTCATAGTTTGTGACGTATGTATTAAATGTATCTGTATGTGCAAAAATAACGCAGTATTTTGTTTAAGCTGTTAACGCTGTTTCGAGAGAAAAATCTTAACAGGACACCACAGCGCATCCGTGTTGTTCACAATAATTCATAATTAAATATATTGATACCCAATTTCTTTATCAACTGTTTGTTCACTTGATACATAACAGACACCCCAATATATCATGTATTTTGGTGTATGAAATTGTCCGCTCAAACGCATGAAGCTGTGAAAGCTTAACTCTCATCGGCGCAGCGAAGGCTAGTCGCGACGCTGCTCGCCGCTGTGTCACACAAACTGCTCGAAAACATTTATTTGAGTTGTTTTGCCTTTGTTGAGTTGAATAGTGTAAAATCGCTTGAATGTTCAAGCAGGCAACCATTGTACACAACCAACAAACCTTCGTGGAAGATGCGAGCAAAATGATCTCACCGAGGATTGGCGTGTTGTCAGAGACAATTAAACAACATCATACTCGAAGTTTTGATACGCTAACGCTGTCTCGAGTAGAGAAAAATCTAACAGGACATCACAGCGCATCACTAGACCCCTTCAATAATTCATAATTCAATATATTGATACCCGATTTCTTTATCAACTGTTTGTTCACTTGAGATATAGCAGACACCCCAATATATCATGTATTTTGGTGTATGAAATTGTCCGCTGAAACGCTAAGAAGGGAAAGCTTAACTCTCATCGGCGCAGTGAACGCTAGACGCCGACGCTGCTCGCCGCTGTGTCACACAAACTGCTCGAAAACATTTATTTGAGTTGTTTTGCCTTTGTTGAGTTGAATAGTGTAAAATCGCTTGAATGTTCAAACTGGAAAGCATTAAGACACACAATTGATTTGACATACCTCCATGCAGACGCAAAATGTCTTCTGTAGTCTAAGTCTGAGCTCCACCCACTAGGAGACCTAAATGCTTCATTAGAGAGATTGCTACAGAAGAGCTGCATGTGGTAGACAGAGTTACTCCAGTAGAGGGAGCCTCTTTGCTCAGCCAATGTAAGTGAATGGGATTTTACATGTGGACCATATTTGTCCAGTAGAGGGAGCACTTTTGCTCAGCCATTGTAAATCAATGGGATTTTAAAAATTTTTGATCATCTTTTGTGTGTACATTTACATAAACACGCCCATTTCAGCCATTTTGTATTGTATTCATTTTTGCTAAGTAACGCTTGGAAAGACATACATACTACACACGTGTGCCAAATTCCAAGTCAATTGGAGCTGAGGTTCAGGAGAAGAAGAGTTTTGTAGGTTTTCCAAAATTTTCACTGTACAGGAAAATCCATAATGGCAGAAGTATGGGTCCTTGAGGCTTTTTTGTTCCCCATGAGAAATGAGGCATGTTTACAAAGTTTCAGAAGATTTGGACAAATGGGGTGGAAATTATATCACTTTGAATTTTTGTTTTTGGGCGTGGCCTGTAGCGCCACCTATGGGCTGAATGTTGACCATTCTTGGTTTGGGGGTACCGCTGGCATGGAGTATCAATGTGCCAATTTAGAAAATTTTTGACCAGTGACTTTTGAGCTATTGGGGCTCAAGGAGAAGAATAATAATAATAATAATAATAATAATAATAATAATAATAATAATAACAAATACAATAGATTCCTCCACGAGGAATCTAATAATAATATAGCTCAAGCAATGCGGATTCCTCCTCAAAATGGCAAATCATTTAAAATTGATCAGTAGATGGTTGGGGTTAAACCCTCTCAATGGATGAATCCAAAAACATGTATTTCTGTCTGAATCCTAAACTAAACATTTTCAGTCTACAGGAAAATCCATCATACCTTATGGATCCTTGAGGCTTTTTGTTCCCAATGAGAAATGAGGCATGTACACCAAGATTCAAAAGAATTGGTTAAATGGCTGGAAATGGTATCACTTTGAAAATATTTTTTGGGGCGTGGCCTGTAGCACTCCTATGGGCAAATGTGGGTCATTCTTGGTTTGTGGGTTCCTGTTGGCCTGTAGTATCAATGTACATAATTAGAAAATATTTGACCAGAAAATGGGACTTTTGGGAATTACCTGTAGCTCCCTAGGGGTGAATGTTGGCCATTCTTGGTTTGAGGGTTCCTGTTGACCTGTAGTATCAATGTACCAAATTAGAACATTTTTGACCATAAAATGGGAATTTCAAGTGGCCTCTAGTGCTCCCTAGGGGCTTAATGTTGGCCATTCTTTGTTTGTGGGTTCCTGTTGGCCAGTAGTATCAATGTACCATATTAGAAAATTTTTGACCAGAAAACGAAATTTTGGGAGTGGCCTGTAGCTCTCTAATGGCTTAATGTGGGCCATACTTGGTTTGTGGGTTCCTGTTGGCCTGTAGTATCAATGTACCAAATTATAACTTTTTTGACCAGAAAATGGGAATTTCGGCTTGGCCTCTAGCTCACCTAGTGGTGAATGTCGGTCATTCTTGGTTTGTGGATTCCTTTTGGCCTGTACTATTAATGTACCAAATTAGAACATTTTTGACCAGAAAATGGGAATTTCGGCATGGCCTGTAGTGCTCCCTAGGGCTTAATGTTGGCCATTCTTGGTTTGAGGGTTCCTGTTGACCTGCAGTATCAATGTACCAAATTAGAACGCTTTTGACCAGAAAACGAAATTTTGGAGTAGCCTGTAGCTCCCTAAGGGCTTAATGTGGGCCACACTTGGTATGTGGGTTCCTGTTGGCCTGTAGTATCAAAGTACCAAATTAGAAAATTTTTGACCAGAAAATGGGAATTTTGGCTTGTCCTGTAGTGCTCCCTAGTGGCTTAATGTCGGTCATTCTTGGTTTGTGGATTCCTGTTGGCCTGTACTATTCTTGTACCGAATTAGAACATTTTTGACCAGAAAATGGGAATTTTGGCTTGTCCTGTAGTGCCCCTAGTGGTGTATGTCGGTCATTCTTGGTTTGTGGATTCCTGTTGGCCTGTACTATTAATTTACCAAATTAGAACATTTTTGACCAGAAAATGGGAATTTTGGCATGGCCATTCTTTGCACAGTACTTCAGAGTGATGTCATCTTTAAGCATGTTAGGTTTGAAAACCATCAGTCAAAATTACATTTGATTTATTGACACGTATATATTGTTAAAATTTGGACATTTACATAAACACGCCCTTTCAGCCATTTTGTATCGTATTCATTTTTCCTAAGTAACGCTTTCAAGGATGTCCATTCTACACATGTGTACCAAATTTCAAGTCAATTGGAGCTACGGTTCAGGAGAAGAAGAGTTTTGTAGGTTTTCGCAAATTTTCAACGTACGGGAAAATCCATCATGGCGGAAGTTATGGGTTCTTGAGGCTTTTTGTTCCCCATGAGGAATGAGGCATGTACACCAAATTTCAGAAGATTTGGACAAATGGCGTGGAAATTGTATCACTTTGAATTTTGTTTTTTGGGCGTGGCCTGTAGCGCCACCTATGGGCGAATGTGGGCCATTCTTGGTTTGGGGGTACCGCTGGCATGGAGTATCAATGTGCCAATTTAGAAAATTTTTGACCAGTGACTTTTTGAGCTATTGGGGCTCAAGGAGAATAATAATAATAATAATAATAATAATAATAATAATAATAATAATAATAATAAAACCATCAATTACAATAGATTCCCTCCTACGGAGGAATCTAATAATAATAATAATAATAAAACCATCAATTACAATAGATTCCCTCCTACGGAGGAATCTAATAATAATAATAATATATAATAATAAAACCATCAATTACAATAGATTCCCTCCTACGGAGGAATCTAATAATAATAATAATAATAATAATAATAAAACCATCAATTACAATAGATTCCCTCCTACGGAGGAATCTAATAATAATAATAATAATAATAAAACCATCAATTACAATAGATTCCCTCCTACGGAGGAATCTAATAATAAAACCATCAATTACAATAGATTCCCTCCTACGGAGGAATCTAATAATAATAATAAAACCATCAAATACAATAGATTCCCTCCTTACGGAGGAATCTAATAATAATAATAAAACCATCAATTACAATAGATTCCCTCCTACGGAGGAATCTAATAATAATAATAATAATAAAACCATCAATTACAATAGATTCCCTCCTACGGAGGAATCTAATAATAATAACAATAATAATAATAAAACCATCAAATACAATAGATTCCCTCCTTACGGAGGAATCTAATTATAAAACCGTCAAATACAATATATTCCCTCCTACGGAGGAATCTAAATATAGCTGCAAGCAGCAATGCGGATTCCTCCTCAAAATGGCAAATCATTTAAAATTGATCAGTAGATGGTTGGGGATAAACCCTCCCAATTAAGGATTTCAAAAACATGTCTTTGTCTGAATCCTAAATGAAACATTTTCAATGTACAGGAAAATCCATACCGGACCTTATGGATCCTTGAGGCTTTTTGTTCCCAATGAGAAATGAGGCATGTACACCAAGTTTCAGAAGAATTGGTTAAATGGCTTGGAAATGGTATCACTTTGAAAATATTTTTTTGGGGCATGGCCTGTAGCGCCACCTATGGTCGAATGTGGGCCATTCTTGGTTTGTGGGTTCCTGTTGGCCTGTAGTATCAATGTACAAAATTAGAAAATATTTGACCAGAAAATGGGAATTTTGGAGTGGCCTGTAGCGTCCCCTAGGGGCAAATGTTGGCCATTCTTGATTTGTGGGTTCCTGTTGGCATGTAGTATCAGTGTACCAAATTAGAACATTTTTGTCCAGAAAATGGGAATTTCGGCATGGCCTGTAGCGCCCCCTAGGGGTGAATGTTGGCCATTCTTGGTTTGTGGGTTCCTGTTGGCCTGTAGTATCAATGTACCAAATTAGAACATTTTTGACCTGAAAATGGGAATTTTGCCGTGGCCTTTAGCGCCCCCTAGTGGCGAATGTCGGCCATTCTTGGTTTGTGAGTTCCTAGTGGCAAATGTCGGCCATTCTTGGTTTGTGGGTTTATCCCCAACCATCAGTAGATGGTTGGGGATAAACCCTCCCAATTAAGGATTTCAAAAACATGTCTTTGTCTGAATCCTAAACTAAACATTTTCAATGTACAGGAAAATCCATACCGGACCTTATTGATCATTGAGGCTTTTTTGTTCCCAATGAGAAATGAGGCATGTACACCAAGTTTCAGAAGAATTGTTTAAATGGCTTGGAAATGGTATCACTTTGAAAATATTTTTTTGGGGCATGGCCTGTAGAGCCACCTATGGTCGAATGTGGGCCATTCATGGTTTGTGGGTTCCTGTTGGCCTGTAGTATCAATGTACAAAATTAGAAAATATTTGACCAGAAAATGGGAATTTTGGAGTGGCCTGTAGCGCCCCCTAGGGGCGAATGTTGGCCATTCTTGGTTTGTTGGTTCCTGTTGGCATGTAGTATCAGTGAACCAAATTAGAACATTTTTGACTAGAAAATGGGAATTTCGGCATGGCCTGTAGCGCCCCCTAGGGGTGAATGTTGGCCATTCTTGGTTTGTGGGTTCCTGTTGGCCTGTAGTATCAATGTACCAAATTAGAAAATTTTTGACCAGAAAACGGGAATTTTGGCGTGGCCTTTAGCGCCCCCTAGTGGCGAATGTCGGCCATTCTTGTTTTGTCGGTTCCTGTTGGCCTGTAGTACCATTGTACCAAATAATAATAATAATAATAATAATAATAATAATAATAATAATAATAAAACTGTCAAATACAATAGTCTCCCTCCTTACGGAGGAATCTAATAAAACCGTCAAATACAATAGATTCCCTCCTTACGGAGGAATCTAATCATAATAATAATAATAAAACCATCAAATACAATAGATTCCCTCCTTACGGAGGAATCTAATAATGATAATACTGACAAATACAATAGATTCCCTCCTACGGAGGAATCTAATAATAAAACCGTCAAATACAATAGATTCCCTCCTTACGGATGAATCTAATAAAACTGTCAATTACAATAGATTCCCTCCTTACGGAGGAATCTAATAATAATAATACTGACAAATACAATAGATTCCCTCCTTACGGAGGAATCTAATAAAGAAAAATGTAAAAGGAGCCTTCATGTCTGTATATAATTACATACTTTATATGGATGAGTTTGAATGAATGGTGTGGGTAATACTCATCCTTTCATGTTTGTCCAGTAATTGTAAGTTTAATAAAAAAAATTATGTACCTTCCAATACTAGGCAGAGCTGGGTTCTCGGTCTTTCCAAGAAACCAAGTCTTTGTTTAACAGTTCATATGAGCCCTATGGAATAAGGTTGGACCTCTGTTACTCTTCCAAGAGGCCAAGATGTACAAGGTGCTGAATTGTCCACAACTAACACAATGTCCTCTTTCTGCAGTCCTCTTTTGGCAGTAAACCACTTTTGATGCTCTTGCAGTAATGGTAAGTATTCTTGGGACCACCTTTTCCAAAACAGTTCTGACAAATATTGTCCTTGTCTCCATCTACGCTTGATGAATACATCTGATTTCTGGAACAATCCAGGTGGAAATGCAGGACAAGATTTTGACAAGATAATATTATTTGGAATCAATGGCTCAAGATCATGATGGCCATCTGACATTGTCGCAATGGGACAAATTAAAATTGCTTCCACCTCGTCTCTGTAATCCCTCATCATTAAGGATATGTTGTTAGAGAATAGAGCACAGGATTTGCCTCACCATTTGCATAAGCCTTTCCTATACTCCACCATGATGTGAGGCTGTTGGAGCATTAAAGTGTTGGACAATTAAGTATTGTGATTTGGATTCTGCTATGGTTCCAAGCTGAAAGGGAGATCTGCAATTCTCTTTTTGCTCCTACTAGGTTGATTCCATTGTCAGACCTCTTATACATACAAATTGTCTTAAAGCACCAATGCAGGAGTCCGTGTCTAGTGAGTAAGCCATTTCTTGATATACTGCTCTACTAAATTTGCATGTGAAAATGACTTCTTCATATTTTTGTCTTGAAAGGTTCAAATTAATCAACACCAACATTGCTGAAAGGTAGATTAGCTCGTAGTCTTTCCTATGGTAAGTCTGCTATCTTCTGCTCTCCAATTTTCCTCTTACACACCTGCACACCACACATTTGGACAGAATCTTACAGGCCGCAGAATTGGCATTTATGACCCAATATTTTTTTTCTGAAATGTGACAGAACATGGTTTCTGCCAGCATGTCCAAGCTGTTTGTGTATGTTCTTTTGGTAAGATTTGCCATTTGGCCTCCTCAGGCATTACAGATTTGTTCAGCCTTCCTCCAACTCTTAAAATTCCATTGTCCATTACAGGGTCTAGCTTGTACAGGCTGCTGAATCTATTCAAGAGTTTCTCAGCAGTTGGTGCATTTTCAATTCTTGATATTTTCTCTGAATATCTTTGTCTTTTTCTAAACTCAACAATGGATTTTCCGCCTTCAAGAGATTATCCAATGTAATTGACTTTCCACAAAGTGATATCTTGATTGCTCTCATCTCATCACATTGTCTTTTGCTTTGGCTCCTAGTGCCCTTTTCCAAATTGACTGGATTTCTTTCTTTTTAGGCGAAGGATATTCTTGAACTTCAAGAGCCATGCTAACACTATTCTTAGCTTTGTCCAACTTGAAAAATTATTAAGCAGTTGGCTGGTAGGATTTTCCTTATCTTTGGAGACAGTGCTGTACACAGTAGTGTTCCTTTTAATTTCAAGATCATCAAGAGATAGAGTCATAGATACCATGGATTCCTTAGACCATTCTTTTTATTTCTTCCATAGAAAGTCTAGCACTAACTCCTTTTGATGCCAAGTAGGCAGTGTTCTACTTTTTACTTATGTATTTCCATTGTGATACATCTGTGTTTTCTCTAAAAACAGAGATCATATTTGCCATAAATATGTGAAATCTTGCCTTCTCATTTGCAATGTATTTCAGGACTAATTGCCTAGCAGTCCAAAATATTGAGCTTTTGAGATCTAACTCTAACTTCTTTCTCAACATAATGTCTACTCTAACTGCTAGCACAGCAGCTACCAGTTCTAACTGTGGAATTGTGATTTGCTTGAGAGGGGCCACTCTGGCTTTGCCTATAATGAAAGCCACATGTACAGTGTGTGTATCATTGGTCAATATCAGGTAACTCACAGTACCATATCCCTGTTCACTGGCATCAGAAAAATGATGAAGCTCATCCTGTGTTAGTGGTCCAAAGCCAAGCTTGCTTCACACAACGAGCCACTCTGAAGTCTTGTATCTTGTCAAGATCTTTGATACATTTTGTCCACTTATCTGATGCAACTTGAGGTATTTCCTCATCACAGACATGTTTGTTCCTACAGAGGTCCTGGATAAGTAATTTGGCAGATAGAGTAAAGGGACTCAAAACTCCAAGTGGATAAAACATGGAATTCACTACTGACATTAAGTGTCTTCAGGTGTGGTATTTTTTATAAATTAATTTTTTCTCCCCTTTTCTCCCCAATTTGGAATGCCAATTCCCAATATGCTTGAAGTACTCATGGTGGTTTTGTGACTCAATAGGTGTGACTGAGGACAAATCTCACTTCCCTCCACATCTGAGACGTCAATCCGTGTATCTTATCACATGATTTGTTGAGTGTCTTACCATGGAGACATGTGGAGGTTTCACGCTACTCTCCATGGCATTCACACACAACTCACCACGCACCCTTCCGAGAGCAAGAATCACATTATGGCCACCACAAGGAGGTTAACTCAATGTGGCTCTACCCACCCTAGCAACCAGGCCAATTGGTTGCTTAGGAAGTCTGAGTGAATTCACTCAGCATGCCCTGGATTCAAACTTTTGACTCCAGGTGTGGGGGTGTGGTAATTATAGTTGACAGTGATATTGAACTTAAACACATCATTCTCTACACACCACAACAATCCAAGAGCTCTCTCGTGGGAAGCCTTTCCCTGTCCAGATCAATATATTTTACATTATGCGCTCTGTCTTCTTTTGGGATATGTGCAAGAACAGTGCGACTGTTAATCAGCCATATAGTGAGGTGAAATCCTCCGGCTTGGTAGAGAGATGCAAGTTATTTCACTAATTCTACTGTGTTGTGTTCTGTTGGAAGTGACATCAAGCAGTCATCAACACAGAAGTTGTTCTCAATAGTACTTACTACCTCAGATTGAAAACAGCCATTGTTGTCCTTGGCAGTTTGTCTTATTGCAAAGTTAGCACAACTGGGAGAAGATACTGCCCCAAAAAGATGTACTACCATAAGATGTTCTACAGTAGGCATACTGATTCCACCAGAGGAACTGTAAGAAGTCAACATCTGATCTTGACCCTTTGACATGATGGAACATTGCTTTTATGTCTGCCATTACAGCTACAGGCTCTTTGCGGTATCTGGTAAGGACACAGAAGAGTGTGCTGGTCAAATAGGGACCCTGAAGAAGTTCTGAGTTGAGTGATTTGCATTGGAAAATAGCACCACAGTCAAAAACCATGATGTGGGATGTACCATCTTTTTAGCTCCTGTTGTGGCAAAACTTCAGCATAACCCTTATTTATTACCTCTGTTAGGAATTCAGAATAATCCATTTTGAATAGTTTATTGCTTTTGAACTTCCTTCTCAAACTTTGAAGATGCTGTTCTGCAACCTGATAATTGTTAGGCAAGACTGTGTCTTCCTTCCTCAGATAAGCCAATTTATAAAGTTGAGCTTTTGTGAGAATGTTACATGTTACAGGCATGCTTTTGTGTGTGTAAATCTCTGGCAATGCTATGAAGTTATTCTCATTCAATGAAGAAACCTCCAACCCAGTGACAATGTAAGAGGGTACAGATCTGTCTTGGCTCATAGTTCTGATCAGAATATTGGTATTTTTTTCCAGTAATGTTGAGTTTCTTCATGAGATCCTCTGTGCAGAAACTTGCAGAGCTACCAGGATCAAGAAAGACATGTGTGTGCAAAATATTGCTTCTTTTCAAACTCTTAATTTGTACTGGTACAATCTACACTCTGCAAGGTTCTATGTGTTTCAGGCACCGGAATGTTCACCAGTTTGGAGGGACACCTGTGTGTTACTTACCGGTGCTTTCGATATCTGTTCTGATGTTTCCATTTCTTTAATGTGTAACACACTGGGATGTTGTTTCTTACACATGGTGCAGTTAAGACTCTTTGTGCATTCCTTACTCGTATGTCCAGTCTTTGTCAAGCATCCAAACAGATTCCATTCGGTATAATTATTGTAAGCTTCATCAATTTATGTCCACCAGTGCAGAAGAGACATGAGTGTGGTGAACTTTAAAATACTGTCGGTGATGATTTCACATGCACATTAGTAGAAAAACTGCTGGCGCTTTGGGTTTTCATTTACTTAGGCCAAATACTAGGTCTGAGACAATGTTAGCTTGTTTTTCAATGAAGGTAACCAGAGCTACCATTTAACTCTGTTGCCACTCTGTTTTAGCTCAAATGCCTTTGTGCACCACTTCTCCCTGAGTATGTATGTTAGCTTGAAAGCAATATGCCCCATGTTCTAAACTGTGTCCAGTTCGTCCATGAACTCCAAGTCTTGAATACTATTGAAACTGCTTCTAAGAAAGCATTCAAAAGACTGTAAAGCCTTTGAATATTCTGATTTAATTGAAGGCCAGGAAAGTGCTGTCTCGATATAAGCACAAGAGATCATATACTCATTACCAAAACGTTCTTTTAGGTTGATGCATATGAGACCGCTTCAGCACTGGCTTCAGACGTGAGTCCCGAGATGGGCATGGCGCATGGCCCACATCGTATAGCTTTCACGCCACTCTGCTGTCACTTATGCTTGGACAGACCTTGCAGTTCTACGGGCAGGATTTCCCCTACAGCAAGTGTCCAGACATGTCATGGTCACCACAGATGCCTACAAACTGGGCTGGGGCTCCGTGTGCAACGAGCACACAGCCACCGGATCCTGATCAAGACCGCGACTGGATTGGCACATCAACTGCCTAGAGTTGCTGGCTTTACTATGGTCTGACAACACCGCAACAGTAGCATATATAAATAGCCAAGGCGACGTACGCTCTTGTCACATGTCGCAAATCTCATGCCATCTTGACATCTGGAGTTAGCAGCAGCTGAGGTCACTGCGGGCCACTCATATCAAAAACAGCAAAACAGCGGACATGCTGTCGCAGCAGGCAGCGCTCAGCGGAGAGTGGAGATTCCACCCCAGGTGGTCCAGCTGATTTGGAGTCGATTTGGCAAAGCACAGGTAGACCTGTTTGCTTGCCTGGAATCCTCCCACTGCTCGCTCTGGTATTCCCCCTCAGGACAAACGCGCTGGCACACAGCTGGCCCCGGGGGCTTAGCAAATATGTGTTCCCACCAGTGAGCCTACTTGCACATACCTTGTGCAAAGTCAGGGAGGACGAGGAACGAGTCACCCTTGTGGCCCCATACTGGCCCACCCAGACTTGGTTCTCGGACCTCACGTTACTTGCGACAGCACCTCCCTGGCAGATTCCCCTGAGGAAGGACCTTTTTCTCTGGGACGGAACACTATTTAGCATCCATGCCCAGACCTCTGGAACCACCACATCTAGCCCTTGGACGGGATGCGGAAGATCTAAGTGGCCTACCACCAGCAGTCATAGACACGCTCACACAAGCCAGAGCTCCCTCTACCAGGCAGCTTTATGCCCTGAAGTGGCATTTGTAGGAAAATTGTTGTTCTTCCCCCAGAGATGCGCTGTAGGGTCAGTGGGGACCACCACGTCTAGCCCTTGGACAGGACGTGGAAGATCTAAGTGGCCTACCAACAGCAGTCATAGACACGATCACTCAAGCCAGAGCTCCCTCTACCAACAGCTTTATGCCCTGAAGTGGCATTTGTCCGCAAATTGTTGTTCTTCCCCCAGAGATGCGCTGTAGGGTCAGTGCATTCCTTCCTACAGGACACGTCGCAGTTGACTGTAAGTCCCTAGGGAAGCACAATCTGATAATCAGGTTCCTCAGAGGTGCCCGGAGGCTGAATCCTCCCAGGCCATGCTTCTTCCCCTCTTGGGATCTCTCCATGGTCCTCCTGGGCCTTCAGGGAGCCCCCTTTGAGCCGCTAGAGTCAGTCAAGCTGAAAGCCCTCTCCTTGAAGATGGCCCTCCTGATTGTGCACACCTCCATCAATAGGGTTGGGGACCTGCAAACGTTCTCTGTCAGTGATTCTTCCCTGGAGTTCGGTCCGGCAGATTCTCACATAATCTTGAGACCCCGACCGGGCAATGTGCCCAAGGTTCCCACAACCCCTTTCAAGTGGTGAAACTGCAAGCGCTGCCCCAGGAGGAGGCAGACCCAGTCCTGTTGTTGCTGTGTCTGGTGCATGCTTTGCCCACCTACTTGGATCGCTCGCAGAGCTTTAGACGTTCTGAGCAGCTCTTTGTCTGCTTTGGTGGACAGCGGAAAGGGAATGCCTTCTCTAAATAGAGGCTTGCCCACTGGATCGTGGATGCCATTGTACTGGCCTACCAGACCCAGGCCGTGGCCGCCCCCTCCCGGGTTCGAGCACACTCTACAAGGGGTGTGGCGTCCTCGTGGGCACTGGCCAATGGCACCTCTCTAGCAAACATCTCCAGAGAAGCGGGCTGGGCAACACCCAATACCTTCACAAATTTTACAGTCTCCGGGTTGAGCCGGTTTCGTCCCGTGTTCTTTCAGGTACAAACAGATAGAGTTCAGTAATACGGAACAGCTGGCCGGGTGTATCGCTTGCGTATAGCGCCTTTCCCCTCCCCTGAGGCGAAAATGTGTGCTTTTACCCCCATTCGAGTTCACGAAGTCGTGGACCCTGGATGTCCTTCCTCCTTAGCCCTATGGTTTGCGAACTTGGCAGAGGAGTTCACAGCCAGCCCCACTACGGGGTCTAATATGCCCTGTACTGGAATAGGTGCTCCACAGGTGCCAATTACTTTGGTAACCCCTGAGATGTATATTCCACGGTAGTCTCCCTTAGGACCCACGTCTCCCTTGGACAGAGCTCTGTCTGCCCCTGGTAGCTGTGTTTGTAGAGCCCCCCCCCTTTCGTGGTGGGACCTGCCACCGTGCTTCTTCCACGTGTGGCTGGCACGGCCTGCTCCAGTGTTAGTTACGTTGCTTCCCCCCCTCAAGGATGTTGGGAACTACATGACATCTTTTAGGGTGTTGGGGGAGGTTACATGCAGACTGATGCTCCTGCTATTATACACGCAGCAGCTTGGTTGCACCTGCATCAGCAGTTCATGTAACACGGTTAAGCTGTTGTGGCGTTTTTCTATAGGGACCCCTTAAAGGGTTAGTGCACCATGTTGCTACATTGCTCAGCCACCACAAACAGCCTATAGGATAATGAACTATATTGCTTGACAGAAGAATTGTTTATTTCGATTATTAATTTAATATATGTTACTATTTATTGAACATTTGTGTCTTCAATCAGATTTTTTCCCCACTGTTTTTAAAAGCAATAAATCACTACAGTCTGTGCATTAAAATGATTTAACTTTGTGATAAAATCATAATGCATGGCCTCTTGTGGCTTATTGCTTCATTAAAATAAGACAATCAATTATACGCTTTACTTGGGATCTCCTTTTCTTAACAGCTGAGGTTAAATTCCCAGCTTTCACTGACTACAATGTGTCTGTTTGTGTGGAAAAATTTCCAAATGTTATTTAATTGTCTACATGAGCAAAGCATAAAAATGGTGTACAGGTCTCTGACACATGGTTGACCCTTCCTGTCTTCTCCTCTAGACTCTGCGAAAACATCCATATTTCATTCATTTTAAAGCCTGAAGAGAGCATCCTGCTTTTAATTTTAACATTTTAATCCTAGTGTCTCTCCTTTAAAGCTCTGTAGAAAGAAAGTTATCAGACATCCTTCTACTCTCAGAAGAAAAAAGAGTAAAAAGGAAGGATGTTTGAACTCCAAATCGGATGACTGTGACGAGAGGCCCCCTGGGTTGCATTCCCATTCCTAGAATTATTATAGAAACAATATATAAAAAAGCTCCAGGAGAGAAAGAATGGGCTCCAATCAGCTGCAATATGTTACACACAATCATATCTACTATTAACTTGGTTATTTATAAATATCTGCTTCAATATCTTTTAAAGTGTCTTTCTCAAAAGTGTTAAATCTAATAAAGATGTTCTGTGATACGGTCCTACTTTTTAAGTAGTTGCTTGGTTATAAAAGGGAAAATTTGAGCAAATAGTAATGATGCTTGTTGTCTAACATCTTCAAAAGATGAATAATTCACAAAAGCACTGTACAAGTAGCAGAACGTGTTAAATCCTACCCTCTTCAAAGAAAAAAATAAAGACCTAGAGTATATTTAAACATTTTCAACAAACAGTTTCTCCTTAAAGTGCTGTAAGCATTGTTTTTTTTTTAAAGTGACCAATTGATCAAAAACATTGCAGACTCACCTCTTAGCTCAATACAGAGAATACAAATTCAAAGCTGCAATTTGCAGCAATCTATGTGCTGGAAACAGGTGTAACTCAATCTTAAAATAATGGACAAAATAAGTTAACGTGATATTAAGAGCGTGATTTGCAACGTCATGTCAGTGTGGGAAAAGCCTGATAATGTATGCATGTTCTTCCTTTTTCATCATTACTAAACAAATTACCTGGAAAAAAAAAAATATTCATCTTGTAACCAAATGCTCAATGGTTTCCTGCAAAGTAATGGATTATTTCAAAGGGGGATATTTGTATGTTTTTTTTTATTCTGAAAGGCTATTAGATATTTTTTTCCACTAACAAAATCCATGCTGAAGATGAAAGCTGTCCTATGAATTTAAATTTAATTTGTTCGGTCATCCATTAAATCGTTGTGCATGCTCTCTCTCTCTCTCTCTCTCTCTCTCTCTCTCTCTGGTTGAGGCTTGAGAGCTGGGTGTTAAATTGGAATGCCATCATTGAATGAGAATGAGAGAGGGAGTGCATAAATGCAAGGAGCAAACAGTGAACTTAAGCTATCAAATTAAAAAAAGTTATTCAGTTTGAAATGAGGGACAAGACTCTTCCTGATGCATTCTAATCATAGAGACCCACATATGAGGGAGGGATTGAGGGATAGGGGAGGAGAGGCAGAGTTTACACACAATTGTGTAGTGCTTGATGAGAAAAAAGGAAGTGCATTTGAGAGGTAAATGGCTATATTGGGTGGTTTAAAAAAAAAAATCTTTTTTTTTAAATATCATACAAAAAGTACAAAGTGCTCTTCAAACAAAAAATGAAAACAGACAACAAGATGAAGTCCATTAAAACTAAAACCTCTTCTCCCTAGTCAGCAGGGAGTTTAATGAACTCATCAGCCAAACCTGCAGAAGCAAATGAAGACTAATGAACTGCTTGCTGCCGTTTGCACAAAGAACCACCAATAAGCTATCTAATAATTAACCTTTCAAAGATTACTTCCATCCTGCCATGTAAATAATATATCAAAGAGCAACTGGCTTGAGACAATTAGTCATAGTTCAGCCGGGTATTAATCAGGAAAAAATGGCATGCAAAAATTTAAATTGTATGTAATATTTTCTTCATTAAGATGTGCACTTAATTTGAATGTCACCATGGTTTAGCCACAGAGTATTGGATTATTTTTATCAGAGTAGTAACCCTTTGAGCCCTCTCTTTTAATGGAAATTTGAACACTTGTTTTGTAGGAAGTTGTGACCCATTTGTTAATCTGTCCCTTAGTTGTAGAAGTCCCAGTGAATTGGCTTGAGACATTTTGTATTTAAGCAAATGGTAAATAGTTTACATCACAGCCATTATGTGGTATGAGGGTGAGGAAAATTCTCATTTTAGAGAGCATTTGGTTTGATAAAATGAGTGCAGTGTGAGTCATTAATATTTTGGTCTGTATTTCAGCAAGAGAGAGACCGTAAATTTGAAATGGGTAGGCCTCCTTTAAGTGAATTTTGTCAACATTTACAGCAGGAGTAAACTACAATAGCAGATGGCTTCAAATCAATGTATAACTATAAGCCTCAACATTTTTATTTTTTATTTCAGATAAGGGGCTCTATTTTCATAAGTATGCACAGTGCAGGGCTACATGCTAAGACCGTGCACAACGTTTTATCCAATTTCCATGGCTGTGCAAAGCGCAAGTGGTTGTGAGTGGAAGTGTTTGCTCTATATTTGGGTGTATGCACGCAAACTGGGAGTGTATTGTATGTAAATGAAGTGCTGTAAATAGCAAGTTGATATTTCACAGAGAAATAGGTAATTGTGCTTAAATGTTTCAAAAGCAGGTCTGTCTTCAGCCCTAAATCTAAACTCAATTTCTACATTTGCAGTTTGGAGATTCCACCAGAAGGTGGTAATAATGTCCAAACTTTGAAAATACAGTGGAATGTCAAATTATGTCCATGACGATCAATGTTGTGTTAAACTATCTTTAGTTCATGGTTTATATTTCTATTAGTATTATTATGTTTATATTTACAATTGTATTTATGATCTTATTTGTATTGTTATTTTTCTACCTGTAGTGGTGGAGTGATTTTGAAGTCACAGCAAAATAAATCCTTTTCAAAAATGTTTTAAATCAAAATAGATTATTTGAAGTGCTTTCCAATACAATCCCTGTTAATAGACTACAAGCCATGATTTGTGTGTCAGAAGATGAAAATGATTAATAGTACCTCATTTTATATAATTTAATGGAGCGTAAATCCAAATCATGATGAGAACCACATTTTCCATGTGTATAAAAGGAGTTTATCACTGTCCTAGAAATATGACAGACATTCAACAGGGATGCATTTAATGCACAAAAGAACATACAGTAAGTCAATTTTGAGAGAAGGTGGTGAGAGAAGAGAAAGTTGACAACTAGTATGCAATAGAAAAGAAGCAGAGCTTTAGATGTGAGAAAAAAGAGAAAGAGGCTAGGGAGAAGATAAAGAATATTGTACACAAAGAGAAGTGGAAGCAGAAGAACAGGGGAACATATATAATAAAAGCAAAAGCTGAGTCAGAGGAGCATCGTTAAAGAGACAAAGACACATGGAGGGGTTATTTGTTTCTCTGTCGTGTTTACTCAGCTGTTCTGAAAAGAGTTACTATCACTCCGAGAGGAGATTTGCATGTGCTTCCAGGGTTTTATTGGCCAATTCTACCCTTTATTTTATCATATTCCCACGTTTACCAGAATTAAATATGTGTGTGCTGACCTCCACAAGCCAGACTCTCACACTGTACTCCAAACCCATTAACACGGACAGAACAGGGATCAACAGGCCAGCTACTGATAAGGATGACCAAACTCTATTCCTTTCACACAAACACATCAAACCAAAACACACGTGCACACACACACACACACACACACACACACACACACACACACACACACACACACACACACACACACACACACACACACTGTACTTGACCAGACTTGTATGAAGGTACATACATTTTTTGTTTTGTTTTTAGGGAAAGCTGCGCAGATACTGTACACACATTGTAAGATGGATACATTTCTGTTTACTTATCTCCAGTGTTGAGTGTAATCAAATGACAAAATAATGATTTACTCTAATCGAATTACTTTTTAGTCAAAAAAATAGTGTAATGCATCACATTTTAAATTTTTGTAATCAGATTACAATTACTGACTTTCAAATAATGAATTTAATTTTAAGTACATTATAGGGTTGTCCTTATTTCTAATATATATTATTTATTAATTTGAGTTTTTTGAGTGGTGAAGTGTTTTAAAAAGTAACTTAAAAGTAAAGTAATTATTAATGTGATTACTTTTTCAATGAAGCAATTCATAAAGTAATCTGATTACAATTTTATAGAAATTATTAGTAAGTTGTTGTTGATTACTATTTATTTAGTAACTTACCCAACAATACTCATCTCATATGTGCATACATACATAAAGAAGTGCCAACGTTTTTTTCTTAAAGTGCACTACAACACAATCTTTAAAAGAATTATGGTTCTGCTTTGATTATTTTCCAGGACCCCTTAAGAATTTACCTTTCACCTTATATTTGAATGTTCATATATTTTGCCTGTTTTAAGTTCAGAGTTTAAAGCAGTACTGGTATGTCTTTGTTCATATTGATGTGCTATGTAATTCTACTAATTTGTATTATTTAACAGTAACAGTGCTGTTAGTTTTAGACACTTATACCTGTTGTTGCACCTTGTGATCTTACCAGCAGAACACAAGCACAAACAGACACACAGACTACAAAAATATTTATCTTTGTAAACGAATCGGTTACCTAACGTAACCTCGGTTCTCTCTAGATGAGGGAACGAGTATTGCGTAAGCTAGCTTACGCTACGGGAATGATTCATCTTTTCTGAGATATTGAAGCCAAAAAATTATCCTTAATTTTGTATCATTTGTCAACGCAGTGCAGCAACTGCAGACCTTGAGCGGGCTAGCTAGCGAGCTCATTGGTTGCTCTGCGGCAACTGCTGCAGCCTATAGATCGAACTTGGGCGTAACTCGCGCCCAATGAGAGGCGTCCCGCGCTACTGCATCAAAGCCCGCCAAAATGGCCGTGGCTAGAGTGCATATAAGCGTAGTTCGTGAGGCTGGAACCCTGGTTTTCATTAAAGGAAGCTGAAAGTCGCCGTGGCGCTGAAGCACGGCCGGCTACGCAATACTCGCTCCTCATCTAGAGAGAACCGATGTTACGCTAGGGTAACCGATTCGTTCTCTTACGAGAGGTTCTCTCATATTGCGTAAGCTAGCTTACGCTACGGAACCCATCGTCAACGCCGCGCGTGCCAAGCATCCACTGCATGAGCCCCGGGGTGGGGGACCCGGGGAGCCCTTGTGAGTGGGGAATAATATTTGGCCGGCAAGAGTGCGGCCAGTGTGTGTGTAATACATAAGCACATAGTGGGAAGGGAACGACAGAGCGGCGGTGCAAGTCTGTGTGGAATGAGTCCCATCAGTGCAGCTCACCATGGGAGCTGTAGCGTATTAAACCGCTAGTAGTTTTGCCTGCAGGGCGGGCACTTCCAGATTGTAAAATCTGACAAAGGTGGAGGGGGAAGCCCAGCCCGCTGCCACACATATGTCGTGAATGAAAATCCCGCTGGACCATGCCCACGATGAGGCCATGCCTCTAGTGGAGTGAGCCCTAATGCCCAACGGGCATGGCAGGTCTTTTGACGCGTATGCGGCAGCAATAGCATCCACGATCCATCTAGACAGTATCTGTTTCGAGGCGGCGAGACCTTTGCGCGCCTCCGAACGAAACGAAAAGCTGCTTAGAGCGTCTGAAAGAGGCGGAGCGCGCAGTATACAATCTCAGTGCTCTGACTGGGCAAAGGAGATTGGCGTCGCGTTCGCCAGCGCCGATAGGAAAATGACCTGTGCTCTGAAAGGAGTACCGATCACCTTGGGAACATAGCCATGTCTAGGCTTTAAAATGACCTTGGAGTAACTTGGTCCAAACTCAAGACACGCAGCGCTGACAGACAGCGCGTGAAGGTCTCCCACACGTTTGACTGATGACAGGGCAGTCAGAAAAACGGTTTTGAGTGAAAGGTATTTCAAATCCACGGATTGAAGCGGTTCGAAAGGGGGGGCTTTCATAGTTTCGAGAACTATAGAAAGATCCCAGATAGGAACCGATGGGGGGCGCGGGGGGGTTCATCCTTCTAGCTCCCTTGAGGAAGCGGATGACCAGCTCATTTTTTCCCAGTGACTGGCCGTGCAGGGGTTCAGCGAACGGCGCAACGGCCGCCACATACACTTTGAGCGTGGATGGGGATCTGCCCTTATCCAGCAGCTCTTGTAAAAACATGAGCAGCGACGACATCCCACATGTCCGTGGGTCCAGGTCTCTGTCGGTGCACTATTTTGAAAACACAGACCATTTTGACGCATAGAGTCTTCTCGTGGAAGGGGCTCCAGCGTGTATGATGGTGTTTATTACCCCTTCTGGCAGAGCGACGGGTAGTCGCTGATCACCCACGCTGCAGCCTCAGCTCTGGGTGGGGATGCCAGATCGCGCCGCGAGCTTGAGAGAGGAGATCTGCTCTCACTGGGATGGGCCACGGTGCTGTCAGTGACAGCTGCGTAAGCTCCGGGAACCATGTCTGATTCTCCCAACGCTGGGCTATGAGGAGCACCGAGTGACGCTGCTTCCCTGATCCTCTGCATTACCTGTGGCAATAGCGAGACGGGAGGGAAGGCGTAAAGCAGGCGGTTGGGCCAGTCCTGGGCCAGCTGCCCTCGCTCGAGAAAAATATTGGGCAGTGAGAGTTCTCTTCTGACGCAAGAGGTCTATCTCTGCTCTGCCGAATATGCGCCATAACTTCTGGACTGTTTGAGCTGCAGGGACCATTCCCCTGGAGGAATATTGTCTCTGGACAGTCTGTCTGGGCCGCCGCTCAGGTGGCCTGGCACGCAGGCCGCCCTCAGCGAGCGCAGGTGGAACTGGGACCAACTCAGTATGCGCTTGGCCAGATGGAAGAGGTTCCTGGATCTGACACCGCCCTGACGGTTTAGGTAGGATACCACAGATCTGTTGTCCGAACGGACCAGGACGCGGTGACCCTGAATGACCGGAGAAAGCACACAAGCGCGTACTCAACCGCTATCATTTCCAGACAATTTATGTGAAGGAGCTTTTCCTGAACTGACCATAGGTCAAAAACTGGAGAGCCCTCGCGAGGCCGCACCCCAACCCGTGTTGGACGCCGCCTGTCGAGATGACTTTTCGGCGAGATACAGCTCCCATCGCCACTCCCCGCTGATACCATTCGGCCACTGTCCAGGGCTGCAGAGCTGAAATACAGGTCTGAGTCACCTTGATCGGCTGGCGGCCTGTGGCCCAAGCCCGGCGAGACGCGCGGGTGTTTAGCCAATGCTGAAGCGGGCGCATGTGCAGTAAACCCAGCTGAAGTACTGCTGCGGCTGAGGCCATGTAACCTAGCACTCTCTGAAATTTTTTCAGAGGCGTGAGGCTATTCATCTGAAAGGACACGGCTGGTCGCTGAACACGGCGCGCGCGCGCTGTGTAGATAAGCGAGCCGTCATTGCCACGGAGTCTAGTTCTGTTCCAAGGAAGGAAATTGCCTGACTGGGCTGTAGTGATCTCTTGGTCCAATTGACTGCAAGACCCAAACTGTTCAGATGGCTGAGGAGAACTGTTCTGTGAGACAGAAGCTCCGTATGTGACTGTGCCATAATCAGCCAGTCGTCCAAATAGTTCAGAATTCGCAAGCCCTGACTCACGAGGGGTGCGAAGCGCCGCGATCCATGCACTCCGTGAAAGTACGGGTGCTAAAGACAGGCTGAACGGAAGGACGGTGTATTGATAAACCTGGCCGCCGGCGTAATCTCAAGAATGGCCTGTGACGGGATTTATCTGAATCTGAAAGTAGGCATCTTTCAGATCGAGAGAGATAAACCAGTCCCCTGGCGCGTATGCGCCGAGGAGTTTCCTGATTGTAAGCATTTTGAACGGTCTTTTGCAAGCACCTTGTTCAAACCCCTGAGATCTAATATTGGTCTGAGGCCGCCGTCTTTCTTGGGAACAAGAAAATAACGGCTGTAAAACCTCGACTCGCTCAGCTTAAGGCGGCACTTCTCTATGGCCCTTTTGCACAGAAGGTTTGCTATTTCTGAACGAAGCATGCAGGCTGTTCACAACTATTCCGTGTTCACAATAGTTTCGAGCCACGCTCTGAAGCGGGAGGGCGGCGATCGAACTGTAGCAAATAGCCCTGTTTTATTGTGCTTAACACCCATTTGGATATCCCTGGGATAGCTTCCCACGCTTTGAAGCGTAACGCTAGAGGGTGAATGGCCAAATTGCTCTGATTGCCGCACACAGCGCTGAACAGAATGTGTGAGCCGCTTACTGTGCTTATGCATGACTGCTCGCAGACAGCAGGGACAGGCTGTTCTGTGAGTGACTTCCGATTGATGTGAATGGGGAAAGAGTCACATCTGTTAAGTGATGCGCGAGCATAGTCACGGGCACGGGACTTACATACAGAGAAGTGTTTGCTGGCCGTGTGACAGAGCCGGCAGAGAATGGGCGCACGCGACGTATTCGCGGAGCACGCTTATTGACTCTAACACTCGAGCGGGCTGTGTCCGCTTTATGTGAGTGGGCTCTGATAGGAACACGGAAGTGTAATGCTTGTGTGTAGGGGTGAACACTGGATTGTGGGCACATTTTCTACACATAAGGCATGTTTGCTCTTTACAAGATTTCTTTTTGAATGCAGGCAAGCGGGCAGTATCACCGGCTTGTTGGCTGCTGAATCCACCACTGTAGTAGCCTGAGAGAGGGGACTGACAGGGGCTAAGCTTTGACAGTGGTCCGGCCGCTGCGGACTGAGCCGCCGCTTTTTCAACAAGGCTAGGAGGACTTCGGTTGCTCAGGTTTCAGCGCAACCTTAGGCCGAGGCCCGCTGGGGCGGCGGTCTGCGGCGGCTGTCTGAGCTGCCTCTGAAGAAAGCAGCTGTCGAAGTCTGTTGGGAGCCTGCTCAGGGGCGGTGACCACTCGAGCCCGAGGCGGTTGACGGCCTGTGTGAGGAGGCATGTTAGTTCCCCTCGACTCGGGCGGGTCCTGCTGGATTCCTGGGCCGAGGAGGAGGCGTGGGAGCCTGACCACCCTCGCTGTCCGAAGCCATGATGGAACAGCCCTTATCCTCCGCCTCGTCCTCCGAGATGGCCGCAGTGCGGCCGCTGGGCGGCAACTGCGCGGCCCCGGGGCGGGAGGGTGAGAGCGATGCTCGAGGGAGAGGCTCCGGCGAGGCAGTCACTTCTATCACCGGTTCTGGCAACCTTTGGGAGCGGCGCTTTTTCCTGTGCGGCAGAACGGAAGGCGGCGCGGCGGCCTCGGTTCTGAGCACTTCGAGTCGAGCCCGCAGGGTCGACATCGGAAGCTCCTCGCAGAGGTCGCATCCGCCTTCAGCGAGGGCGAGCTCTGCATGCCCCAGTCCCAGGCAGAGAACGCAGATGATGTGGCGGTCTCCGGCGCTGAGAGGGGCGCGGCATGAAGCGCAAGTGGTGCGAGGCATCTTAAAAAAGAAGCTCGTTACTCTTTTGTGAAGTTCGTTAAGAACTAGCTTGCTCTAAAAAAGGATACGTCGCCGGATGGCGTAGCTCGCAGGATGGCTGAAGGTGACGGAGACGGCCGGCTTCTTCGAGCGCTGTCCAAGCTTGCTAGATGCCCCTCGAACGGCGACGCGGCTTCCAGTTCAGAGATGCGAAGAGCTTCGCTGAAGAGATGAAAATCAGGGTTCCAGCCTACGAACTACGCTTATATGCACTCTAGCCACGCCCATTTTGGTGGGCTTTGATGCAGTAGGCGCTGACGCTTCTCATTGGACGCGAGTTCGCCCAAGTTCGCTCTATAGGCTGCAGCAGTTGCCGCAGAGCAACCAATGAGCTCGCTAGCTAGCCCGCTCAAGGTCTGCAGTTGCTGCACTGCGTTGACAAATGATACAAAATTAAGGATAATTTTTGGCTTCAATATCTCAGAAAAGATTAATCTTTCCCGTAGCGTAAGCTAGCTTATGCAATACGAGAGAACCTCTCGTAAGAGAACATCATCATTGAAAAAATAAGGAACAGTACAGGTGAAAAACCACATCACAGTGTGAGCTATAGTATATATGGCAGTTTCCACTAGCTAGCCCCTATACTGATCTTCATTTAGGCATAATCTGCAGCCTTTTTTATTACTATTAAATTAGGTGTTTATTTGATAAACTGGTGACGTGGTGACCCTGAATGACCGGGAGAAAGCACACAAGCGCGTACTCAACCGCTATCATTTCCAGACAATTTATGTGAAGGAGCTTTTCCTGAACTGACCATAGGTCAAAAACTGGAGAGCCCTCGCAGGCCGCACCCCAACCCGTGTTGGACGCGTCTGTCGAGATGACTTTTCGGCGAGATACAGCTCCCATCGTCACTCCCCGCTGATACCATTCGGCCACTGTCCAGGGCTGCAGAGCTGAAATACAGGTCTGAGTCACCTTGATCGGCTGGCGGCCTGTGGCCCAAGCCCGGCGAGAAGCGCGGGGTGTTTAGCCAATGCTGAAGCGGGCGCCATGCGCAGTAAACCCAGCTGAAGTACTGCTGCGGCTGAGGCCATGTAACCTAGCACTCTCTGAAATTTTTTCAGAGGCGTGAGGCTGTTCATCTGAAAGGACGCGGCTGGTCGCTGAACACGGTGCGCGCGCGCTGTGTAGATAAGCGAGCCGTCATTGCCACGGAGTCTAGTTCTGTTCCAAGGAAGGAAATTGCCTGACTGGGCTGTAGTGATCTCTTGGTCCAATTGACTGCAAGACCCAAACTGTTCAGATGGCTGAGGAGAACTGTTCTGTGAGACAGAAGCTCCGTATGTGACTGTGCCATAATCAGCCAGTCGTCCAAATAGTTCAGAATTCGCAAGCCCTGACTCCGCAGGGGTGCGAGCGCCGCATCCATGCACTCCGTGAAAGTACGGGGTGCTAAAGACAGGCGAACGGAAGGACGGTGTATTGATAAACCTGGCCGTCGAAGGCGAATCTCAAGAATGGCCTGTGACGGGGATTTATCTGAATCTGAAAGTAGGCATCTTTCAGATCGAGAGAGATAAACCAGTCCACCCTGGCGCGTATGCGCGAGGAGTTTCCTGATTGTAAGCATTTTGAACAGTCTTTTTGCAAGCACCTTGTTCAAACCCCTGAGATCTAATATTGGTCTGAGGCCGCCGTCTTTCTTGGGAACAAGAAAATAACGGCTGTAAAACCCCGACTCGCTCAGCGAAGGCGGCACTTTCTCTATGGCCCTTTTGCACAGAAGGTTTGCTATTTCTGAACGAAGCATGCAGGCTGTTCACAACTATTCCGTGTTCACAATAGTTTCGAGCCACGCTCTGAAGCGGGGAGGGCGGCGATCGAACTGTAGCAAATAGCCCTGTTTTATTGTGCTTAACACCCATTTGGATATCCCTGGGATAGCTTCCCACGCTTTGAAGCGTAACGCTAGAGGGTGAATGGCCAAATTGCCCTGACTGCCGCACACAGCGCGCTGAACAGAATGTGTGAGCGCGCTTACTGTGCTTATGCATGACTGCTCGCAGACAGCAGGGACAGGCTGTTCTGTGAGTGACTTCCCGATTGATGTGAATGGGGAAAGAGTCACATCTGTTAAGTGATGCGCGAGCATAGTCACGGGCACGGGACTTACATACAGAGAAGTGTTTGCTGGCCGTGTGACAGAGCGGGCAGAGAATGGGCGCGCGCACGTATTCGTGAGCACGTTTATTGACTCTAACACTCGAGCGGGCTGTGTCCGCTTTATGTGAGTGGGCTCTGATAGGAACACGGGAAGTGTAATGCTTGTGTGTAGGGGTGAACACTGGATTGTGGGCACATTTTCTACACATAAGGCATGTTTGCTCTTTACAAGATTTCTTTTTGAATGCAGGCAAGCGGGCAGTATCACCGGCTTGTTGGCTGCTGAATCCACCACTGTAGTAGCCTGAGAGAGGGGACTGACAGGGGCTAAGCTTTGACGGTGGTCCGCCGCTGCGGGACTGAGCCGTCGTTTTTTCAACAAGGCTAGGAGGACTTCGGTTGCTCAGGTTTCAGCGCAACCTTAGGCCGAGGCCAGCGGGGGGGCGGCGGTCTGCGGCGGCTGTCTGAGCGCGTCTCTGAAGAAAGCAGCCGTCGAGTCTGTTGGGAGCCTGCTCAGGGGCGGTGACCACTCGAGCCCGAGGCGGTTGACGGCCTGTGTGAGGAGGCATGTTAGTTCCCCTTCGACTCCGGCGCGGGTCCTGCTGGATTCCTGGGCCGAGGAGGAGGCGTGGGAGCCTGACCACTCCTCGCTGTCCGAAGCCATGATGGAACAGCCCTTATCCTCCGCCTCGTCCTCCGAGATGGCCGCAGTGCGGCCGCTGGGTGGCAACTGCGCGGCCCCGGGGCGGGAGGGTGAGAGCGATGCTCGAGGGAGAGGCTCCGGCGAGGCAGTCACTTCTATCACCGGTTCTGGCAACCTTTGGGAGCGGGCGCTTTTCCTGTGCGGCGGAACGGAAGGCGCGCGGCGGCCTCGGTTCTGAGCACTTCGAGTCGAGCCTGCAGGGTCGACATCGAAGCTCCTCGCAGAGGTCGCATCCGCCTTCAGCGAGGGCGAGCTCTGCATGCCCCAGTCCCAGGCAGAGAACGCAGATGATGTGGCGGTCTCCGGCGCTGAGAGGGGCGCGCATGAAGCGCAAGTGGTGCGAGGCATCTTAAAAAGAAGCTCGTTACTCTTTTGTGAAGTTCGTTAAGAACTAGCTTGCTCTAAAAAGGATACGTCGCCGGATGGCGTAGCTCGCAGGATGGCTGAAGGTGACGGAGACGGCCGGCTTCTTCGAAGCTGTCCAAGCTTGCTAGATGCCCCTCGAACGGCGACGCGGCTTCCAGTTCAGAGATGCGAAGAGCTTCGCTGAAGAGATGAAAATCAGGGTTCCAGCCTACTGAACTACGCTTATATGCACTCTAGCCACGCCCATTTTGGTGGGCTTTGATGCAGTAGCGCTGGACGCCTCTCATTGGACGCGAAGTTCGCCCAAGTTCGTCTATAGGCTGCAGCAGTTGCCGCGAGAGCAACCAATGAGCTCGCTAGCTAGCCCGGCTCAAGGTCTGCAGTTGCTGCACTGCGTTGACAAATGATACAAAATTAAGGATAATTTTTGGCTTCAATATCTCAGAAAAGATTAATCTTTCCCGTAGCGTAAGCTAGTTTACGCAATACGAGAGAACCTCTCGTAAGAGAACATCATCATTGAAAAAATAAGGAACAGTACAGGTGAAAAACCACATCACAGTGTGAGCTATAGTATATATGGCAG
Source organism: Xyrauchen texanus (assembly GCF_025860055.1). Classification (NCBI taxonomy): domain Eukaryota; kingdom Metazoa; phylum Chordata; class Actinopteri; order Cypriniformes; family Catostomidae; genus Xyrauchen; species Xyrauchen texanus. Next base: position 33,847,529 of record NC_068278.1, on the reverse strand, counting down.
TTTCCACTAGCTAGCCCCTATACTGATCTTCATTTAGGCATAATCTGCAGCCTTTTTTATTACTATTAAATTAGGTGTTTATTTGATAAACTGGTGACGTGGTGACCCTGAATGACCGGAGAAAGCACACAAGCGCGTACTCAACCGCTATCATTTCCAGACAATTTATGTGAAGGAGCTTTTCCTGAACTGACCATAGGTCAAAAACTGGAGAGCCCTCGCGAGGCCGCACCCCAACCCGTGTTGGACGCCGTCTGTCGAGATGACTTTTCGGCGAGATACAGCTCCCATCGTCACTCCCCGCTGATACCATTCGGCCACTGTCCAGGGCTGCAGAGCTGAAATACAGGTCTGAGTCACCTTGATCGGCTGGCGGCCTGTGGCCCAAGCCCGGCAGAAGCGTGGTGTTTAGCCAATGCTGAAGCGGGCGATGCGCAGTAAACCCAGCTGAAGTACTGCTGCGGCTGAGGCCATGTAACCTAGCACTCTCTGAAATTTTTTCAGAGGCGTGAGGCTGTTCATCTGAAAGGACGCGGCTGGTCGCTGAACACGGTGCGCGCGCTGTGTAGATAAGCGAGCCGTCATTGCCACGGAGTCTAGTTCTGTTCCAAGGAAGGAAATTGCCTGACTGGGCTGTAGTGATCTCTTGGTCCAATTGACTGCAAGACCCAAACTGTTCAGATGGCTGAGGAGAACTGTTCTGTGAGACAGAAGCTCCGTATGTGACTGTGCCATAATCAGCCAGTCGTCCAAATAGTTCAGAATTCGCAAGCCCTGACTCCGCAGGGGTGCGAAGCCGCGATCCATGCACTCCGTGAAAGTACGGGATGCTAAAGACAGGCTGAACGGAAGGACGGTGTATTGATAAACCTGGCCGTCGAGCTGAATCTCAAGAATGGCCTGTGACGGGGATTTATCTGAATCTGAAAGTAGGCATCTTTCAGATCGAGAGAGATAAACCAGTCCACCCTGGCGCGTATGCGCGAGGAGTTTCCTGATTGTAAGCATTTTGAACAGTCTTTTTGCAAGCACCTTGTTCAAACCCCTGAGATCTAATATTGGTCTGAGGCCGCCGTCTTTCTTGGGAACAAGAAAATAACGGCTGTAAAACCCCGACTCGCTCAGCGAAGGCGGCACTTTCTCTATGGCCCTTTTGCTCAGAAGGTTTGCTATTTCTGAACGAAGCATGCAGGCTGTTCACAACTATTCCGTGTTCACAATAGTTTCGAGCCGCGCTCTGAAGCGGGGAGGGCGGCGATCGAACTGTAGCAAATAGCCCTGTTTTATTGTGCTTAACACCCATTTGGATATCCCTGGGATAGCTTCCCACGCTTTGAAGCGTAACGCTAGAGGGTGAATGGCCAAATTGCCCTGACTGCCGCACACAGCGCGCTGAACAGAATGTGTGAGCGCGCTTACTGTGCTTATGCATGACTGCTCGCAGACAGCAGGGACAGGCTGTTCTGTGAGTGACTTCCCGATTGATGTGAATGGGGAAAGAGTCACATCTGTTAAGTGATGCGCGAGCATAGTCACGGGCACGGGACTTACATACAGAGAAGTGTTTGCTGGCCGTGTGACAGAGCGGGCAGAGAATGGGCGCGCGCACGTATTCGTGAGCACGTTTATTGACTCTAACACTCGAGCGGGCTGTGTCCGCTTTATGTGAGTGGGCTCTGATAGGAACACGGGAAGTGTAATGCTTGTGTGTATGGGTGAACACTGGATTGTGGGCACATTTTCTACACATAAGGCATGTTTGCTCTTTACAAGATTTCTTTTTGAATGCAGGCAAGCGGGCAGTATCACCGGCTTGTTGGCTGCTGAATCCACCACTGTAGTAGCCTGAGAGAGGGGGACTGACAGGGGGCGAAGCTTTGACGGTGGTCCGGCCGCTGCGGGACTGAGCCGTCGTTTTTTCAACAAGGCTAGGAGGACTTCGGTTGCTCAGGTTTCAGCGCAACCTTAGGCCGAGGCCCGCGGGGGGGCGGCGGTCTGCGGCGGCTGTCTGAGCGCGTCTCTGAAGAAAGCAGCCGTCGAGTCTGTTGGGAGCCTGCTCAGGGGCGGTGACCACTCGAGCCCGAGGCGGTTGACGGCCTGTGTGAGGAGGCATGTTAGTTCCCCTTCGACTCCGGCGCGGGTCCTGCTGGATTCCTGGGCCGAGGAGGAGGCGTGGGAGCCTGACCACTCCTCGCTGTCCGAAGCCATGATGGAACAGCCCTTATCCTCCGCCTCGTCCTCCGAGATGGCCGCAGTGCGGCCGCTGGGTGGCAACTGCGCGTCCCGGGGGGGCGGGGAGGGTGAGAGCGATGCTCGAGGGAGAGGCTCCGGCGAGGCAGTCACTTCTATCACCGGTTCTGGCAACCTTTGGGAGCGGCGCTTTTTCCTGTGCGGCAGAACGGAAGGCGGCGCGGCGGCCTCGGTTCTGAGCACTTCGAGTCGAGCCCACAGGGTCGACATCGGAAGCTCCTCGCAGAGGTCGCATCCGCCTTCAGCGAGGGCGAGCTCTGCATGCCCCAGTCCCAGGCAGAGAACGCAGATGATGTGGCGGTCTCCGGCGCTGAGAGGGGCGCGGCATGAAGCGCAAGTGGTGCGAGGCATCTTAAAAAAGAAGCTCGTTACTCTTTTGTGAAGTTCGTTAAGAACTAGCTTGCTCTAAAAAGGATACGTCGCCGGATGGCGAGCTCGCAGGATGGCTGAAGGTGACGGAGACGGCCGGCTTCTTCGAAGCTGTCCAAGCTTGCTAGATGCCCCTCGAACGGCGACGCGGCTTCCAGTTCAGAGATGCGAAGAGCTTCGCTGAAGAGATGAAAATCAGGGTTCCAGCCTACGAACTACGCTTATATGCACTCTAGCCACGCCCATTTTGGTGGGCTTTGATGCAGTAAGCGCGCGGACGCCTCTCATTGGACGCGAGTTCGCCCAAGTTCGTCTATAGGCTGCAGCAGTTGCCGCAGAGCAACCAATGAGCTCGCTAGCTAGCCCGCTCAAGGTCTGCAGTTGCTGCACTGCGTTGACAAATGATACAAAATTAAGGATAATTTTTTGGCTTCAATATCTCAGAAAAGATTAATCTTTCCCGTAGCGTAAGCTAGCTTACGCAATACGAGAGAACCTCTCGTAAGAGAACATCATCATTGAAAAAATAAGGAACAGTACAGGTGAAAAACCACATCACAGTGTGAGCTATAGTATATATGGCAGTTTCCACTAGCTAGCCCCTATACTGATCTTCATTTAGGCATAATCTGCAGCCTTTTTTATTACTATTAAATTAGGTGTTTATTTGATCAACTTTTTGTAAAAGGGCAGCAAATATTGTAAACCTCATTTAAAATAAATGTTAAATAAATGCAGCTCCTATAATATTTAGTTTGATCTCCTGAGGTTGAGCATCTCCTCCTTTGCACTGATCACTGCACTGATGATGATTTTACTTAATTTTAGTTTCAGACCCTATTTCTTTGGAAAGTGCTTTGGTTTTTCAAGTCAGATTTGAGAGAATATGAGAAATAACTGATGGACATGATTCCAACGCCATGATTTTGAATGAATAGACTGCATAAATCTAGAAGAGTCAGGCCAGAGTTGTTCATAGCAGGTGCACATTCTCACACCAGACTTTCTTTCCCTCTCTCTGTCATTCTGCAGGACTGGGTGACAGCTACAGATATCCTCATCTCTTTGGAAAGACTGAACACATTTGGGGATGAATTCTTCAAAGATGCCAAAGTGCTCCGCTCGTATTTTTATGCCATATCTGACTTCTCTGTGGGGGGCAGGTAAAAAAAACAACTATGGAAATATATTGCACATATTTAAGATGCAACCAGTGTGTTACTTGCAGATTTATATAGATAACAAAATGAAGATGAGTGATGAATATGAATAAAGATAAGTTGTGCTTAAAGGGATAGATTTACCATAAATCTTCCCTTTCACATTTGAAAGTCACATGTGCCTCCTTTTTAGTTTCACTTTCACATCGAAAAGTGAAAGTGGAGATCAAGTAGTAAAAAAGGACTTAAATATTGATCTGTTTTTCACCCACACCATATTGCTTCTGAAGTCTTATGGATTATTTTTATGGCATGAGGGTGAGTAAATTATGAGAGAATTTTCATTTTTGTGTGAAATACCCCTTTAAGTAACATTAAGAAAGAACAAAGAGCAGATGATATGTCTGCTGCAGGAACAATGTTATTTATAGCTAGTGTATTTGTAGTATAAACATGATATGGAAATGAGGCTTTGTGTGTATTTGTGTGTGCACAGATGTTTGTCACCATTTGTCACCATCTGTGTGTGTGTGTGTGTGCACTTGTGTAAGGGTTTGCATGTTTTATTTATATTTTTTTTTACATCTGATGAGAAGTGAAAATCTGTAAGTGTAGCTTAAATATTCACACAACACTTCCCACAACACAGTCCCAAATGCTAAAGAGAAATCTAAACATACAATAACAGATGTGATGTCTGCACTGCAGTCAGTGCATGGGTAATTCATCAGAATTCACCTCTACTTTGTATTTCTGACAGTAATAATATATTTTGACATTTCATATTCATTTTCATTTTAATGTTTTAAGGTCCCTGTAGCTTTTTTTTAAATTAGCTTTGTGCTTAGGTTAAACTTCGTTTTAAATTCAACCATATGGCTCATTTGTAACTCTCGTCATAGTATGCCTCATCCTGAGCTTACACTGGATAAACCCAGGTAGATACACAAAGATTCAATTCAGAACAAAGAGATTTTACAATTATGAAGTTAGCAGATGTCAAAAAAACAACAACATAAGCCTTAAAAGTAGGAATGCTAATAATGTGTTCTCAAATCTCTTGCAGGTGCAAGTGTAACGGCCATGCCAGCGAGTGCCTTACTAATGAGGAGGGCCGTTTTGTTTGTGCTTGTGAGCATCACACTGCAGGTGTCGACTGTCAGCACTGCGCCCCATTCTACCAGGACCGCCCATGGGCTCGGGCCACTGCTGATTCAGCCAACCAGTGTGTGAGTAAGTACCGGCTGAGGCAACTTGCATTTGACGTAGAGGTCCACCCTGAACCCTGAACCCAGAGTCATATTTGATCATGACTAAAATCTTCTCAAACTTGAAAATGGAATGGCAATATATATGTTATATATAATCATATAACAACAACAATAATAATAATAATAATAATAATATTTAAACAACAGAATTTAACAGAATAAATAAGATTATATATGTTACTTTAATGCAGTTGTTAACATAAAATAACAATAAACATTACTTGTACTGGCGACCTGTCCAGGGTGTCCCCCGCCTTTCGCCCAATGTTAGCTGGGATAGGCTCCAGCCCCCCGCGACCCTGTACACAGGATAAGCGGTTGACGATGGATGGATGGATGGATTACTTGTACAACATTTACTTTTATTTATCTTGGTTTATTGTTAATTTCTACACATACTAATACATTTTTAACATTAAAAGTTGTATATGTTAACATCTGTTATTGCGTCTACCTGTGCTTTGCTGAACTGCTCCCAAATCAGATGGACTGCCTGAGGGTGGAGCCTCCACTCATCGCTGAGCATGCCCTGTCACGACAGTGCATCCGCTGCTGTGTTTTAGGTTGCCTAGGATATGAGTGGTGTGCAACGACTGACTGCGTGAATGAGTCTCTGCTTGCTCCAAAGGAGGAGATGGCGGGCGAGTTGAGACATGTGACGAGAGCGTATGGGTCGTCTGTCTCAGGAATGCTTGGGAGCCAGGGGGACACCCTCGGCAAGCAGACAGAGCATGGCTCGTGCTGGAACGGCGGTGGGGTATGATATGGGAAATGGCCTCCGTCTGTTTCTTATCTGCCGAGAACTGCGCCTGGACCCAAGGAATCAATCGTCTAGCCTTGAGGGCTGCGGGGAGGATGGAGTGTTCAAGTCCAACCCCACGCTGACAGCGGCCCGGGCAAGCATGTCAGCCATCTGGGCATCAGCCTCAGACTGGGCGTGCCGACCCGAAGCTGGCAGTCCAGTCAAGTCTTACGTGTCAGACACTGGAACGCTCTCCAATGTAGCAACAAATTCATCATCCAGCTCGGGGGGCTGGCACCTGGAGCCCGGACAGAAGTCAACGAGCGTTCCGGTGGGCGGGTGGCTCGTTAGGATCTACCCAGCGAAACCGAGCCCGCTGCCATCCTCAAATCACCTCCATCGCCAGCCGGGTCATCCTCAATCCCGTGGGAAGAAGGGGGGTGGTTGGAGTGGCATTCCTCTTTAAGAAGGAAAGCTGCGACCGCAACATTGCTATGGTTAAGTTCTCGCAGTGAGAACATGAACCATCCACAAATGCTGCCTCAGTGTGATCGCGGCCCAGACACACAAGGCAGCGACTATGACCGTCAGGAGCATTGAGAAATCGACCACATCCAGGAAATACACAGGGGCGGAAGGGCATCTTTACAAAGACACGTCCTGAAAAAGACGTTCAACGCCAGCTGTGTGTTTGCTCTTTTAGAGAAATAAACTCTTTTAAGAAAAAATACTCTCTTTTAGAAGCGCTGTCGAAGCACCCAGGGTCAAAGCTGCACTGCCGTGCAGAGAAGGAGAAAACCGCTGATATGCACCATAGATTCAACAGCAGATGCTCTACAGAGGTTAGTGGAACAGTAGTGAACTCAGCTCACTGATCGCTCAACTGCTCGGCTCCGAAGAAGAAATCTGAATGAACAGAGGCACGATTCCCTCCTTTAATACCCGTATGTCTGGGGGAGGGACATGCAAATTCTGTCTGCCAAATTCTCATTGGCCTTTTCTCAAGCTCAGAGGTAACTGAGGCCTTCAAGAAAGTCCTCTAGTGTCACTTTATTCGACACAACGTCGAAGTGACAGACGGGGAAATACATTTAGCTGTAAACTAAATAAATGAAGAATAGATCCATTGAACTCCTGGGAAATTTCCTACAGGATATTTATTAGAATAAATTGTTTTATTTACAGTTGAATATATTTTGTCTACATAAGATAAACTAATAAAAATTGTGGTCAAAGTTTATGTTAATAATACACTGATGTCAGTAGATAATTTGTGTATCTTATGTTTTTAAAAAACAAAATTTAATGTCCAGAAGATTGGTTTACACATTTAACACATTTTACCATCACACATTACCTTACACTATAGTATAGTACATATATAAACTCAGCAAAAAAGAATCATCCCTTTTTCAGGACACTGTATTTTAAAGATAATTTTGTAAAAAGCCATATAACTTTACAGATCTTTATTGTAAAGGGTTTAAACAATGTTTTCCATGCTTGTTCTATGAACCATAATCAATTAATGAACATTCACCTGTGGAACGGTAATTAAGGCACTAACAGCTTACAGACGATAAACAATTAAAGTCACAGTTATAAAAATGTAGGACACTAAAGAGACCTTTCTACTGACTCTGAAAAACAGCAAAAAAAAAGATGTCCAGGATCCCTGCTCATCTGCCTGAATGTGCCTTAGGCATGCTATATGGAGGCATGAGTACTGCAGATGTGGCCAGAGGAATAAAATGCAATATCCGTACTGTGAGACGCTTAAGACAGCTCTACAGGGAGACAGGAAGGACAGCTGATCATCCTAGCAGTGGCAGACCATGTGTAACCACACCTGCACAGGATCGGTACATCTGAATATCACACCTGTGGGACAGGTACTGGATGGCAAAAACAAATGCCCGAGTTACACCAGGAACGCACAATACCTCCATCAATGCTCAGACTGTCTGCAATAGGCTGAGAGAAGCTGGACTGAAGGCTTGTAGGCCTGTTGTAAGGCAGGTCCTTACCAGACATCACCGGCAACAACGTCGCCTGTGGGCACAAACCCACCTTCACTGGACCAGACAGGACTGGCAAAAAGTGTTCTTCACTGACGAGTTGCGGTTTTGTCTCACAGAGGGGTGATGGTTGGACTTGTGTTTATCGTCAAAGGAATGAACATTACACCGAGGCCATGAATCTGGAGCGGGATCAATTTGGAGGATCCGTCATGATATGGGGCGGTGTTTCACAGTATCATCAGACTGAGCTTGTTGTCATTGCAGGCAATCTCAAAAGTGTGCGTTACAGGGAAGACATCCTCCTCCCTCATGTGGTACCCTTCCTGCAGACTCATCCTGATATGATGTTCCAGCATCTCAATGTCACCAGCCATACAATTCTGTGCATGATTTCCTGCAAGGCAGGAATGTCAGTGTTCTGCCATGGCCAGCGAAGAGCCCGGATCTCAATCCCACTGAGCACGTCTGGGACCTGTTGGATCGGAGGGTGAGGGCTAGGGCCATTCTCCCCAGAAATGTCTGGGTACTTGCAAGTGTCTTGGTGGAAGAGTGGGGTAACATCTCACAGCAAGAACTGGCAAATCTGGTGCAGTCCATGAGGAGGGTGGGTGGATTCCTTAGCTCCACAAAATGATTTAGAAGAGAATGATGTATCTTACAGAGATACATGGCATTTTCATATAAAAAGGTTCTGACAGCATAAAGTATTCGGTATGGTTTTAAACGAATAGCTCACCCAATAATTATAATTTACTCTTCATTTACTCACGCTTAAGTGTTCTCAAACTTGTGCGACTTTCTTCCACGGAGCACAAATATAATATTTTAGAGATATGATCTGTTTATCTCCATACAATGTGAGGCATAAAGGCGGCAAAACGGTTATGTGTAAGACTAATAGCTTTTTGATTAGAACAGACAAAACAATTTTTTCTACTTTTTCACTTTAAATCTTGACATAAGCATTCTCCTAGCCCAAGATTTCAAGCTCAGGTCTCCAAGATTTCAAGTTTGATTACACTTCCTGGCACCATCTAGCATTCTGGCATGCATTAAGCACTATGAAGTGTAATTGAGCTTGAAATCATGATTGGCTTGGAGACTGCTGATGTCAAGATAGATAGCAAAATTAGCTAAAGTTTGGTCTGTTCTCACACAAAACTGATTGGATCGGTTCAGAAGACAGTCACATGTATTACCTTAATGCTGACTTTATGTCCTTTTTTGGAGTTAAAAGATTTGGTCACCATTCACCTGCATTGTGTGAACAAACAGATGTCATATTTCCATTAAAATATATTTGTTTGAATTATGTGGAAGAAAGTCATAGGAGTATGATATGACATAAGGGTGAGGAAATTATGAAAGAATTACTAAAGATAATAATTTTTGGATTAACTATTTCTGTAATTCAATGCATGATAGTGAGTATACTACTATAGTCTAAAATGTATATTTCCAATTAAAACTCTAAGCAGAATAAAATAACTTTTATTTTAAATGTTTTTGTGAAGCACCTAATGTGCCTAAGACTTTTGAACAGAACTGAATAAAAATACTGTATAGCTGTGCTAAAATTTGCATACCACTTGCATACTCTGTTTTTCTTGAAAATGAACAAAAACATAAATGTGTTTTGTTTTTTTTATTCAGTACTGTATAACAGATATTAAAGTACACTACATTAGAAAATAATAATTCAATATTTGAAAAACGTTTTGTTCCCCTTCTGTCACTCACTCGACGTTGTGTCGAATGAAGTGACACAAGGGGTCTTCTTTGGGAGCCTCACGTACCTCTGAACTTGAGAAAAGGATGATGAGAAATTGGCAGACAGAATTTGCATGTTCCGCCCCCTGACATACGGGTATAAAGGGAAGCGGGCGTGTGCCTGTCAGTCAGATTATTTCTTTGGAGACAAGTGGTTGTGCAGCAGCAAACTGAGTCTCACCACTGTTGTACTCACCTCTGTTGGCAAGAAGCACTGCTGTTGGATCCTAAGGCATATTTCCAGCAGCGTTCTCGCTCTGCACGCTGTGCAATACACGAGCAGGCATTAAACTTCCTTTTCAGTACACGTCTTTTTAAAAATGCCTTTTTAAAGATGCCTTTCCGCCTCTGTGTAGTTCCTGGATGTGATCGATATCTCTCCAAGACCGACGGTCACAGGCGCTGCCTCGTGTGCCTGGGCAGCGATCACACTGAGGCAGCGTTTGTGGATGGTTCATATACTCATTGCGAGAACATGACCATGGCCGTGCCCGCCCCCTTGCGGGTTTGAACACACTCGACTAGAAGTGTGGCATCCTTGTGGGCACTGGCGAACGGCACCTCCTTAGCAGACATCTGCAGAGCAGCAGGCTAGGCAACATCCAACACCTTTGCGAGGTTCTACAATCTCCTGGTTGAGTCGGTCTCATCCCGTGTTTTGTCAGGTCCAAGCTGGTAGAACTCGGTAATACGGAACAGCCGACCGAGTGTTCCGCTTGCACCTAGGGCCCTTCAACAAGTTGATCCAGTGCACTTTCTCTCCCAGGTTAGCCACTAAGCTTCGCTTCCTGGATGTTCTTCCTCCCTAGCCTTCTGTCCTGTGATTTCAGCTGAGCAATTTGCGACCAGACCTAATACAAGTCACAGGTGTTCTGTACTGGGATAGGGCAGCACAGGATTAATTCCTCTTCAGGCAACTCCCTGTGATGTATTTTCCGCGGTACGGTCCCCATGTCGGCTGACCTGTGTCTACCTTCGTCCCACTGCCCCCGGTCACTGTGTTTGTAGAGCTCCTCTCTCATCTAGTAGGATCTACCACCGCGCCTCTCCCACGTGTGGCTTGACAACCCACGTGGAGTATTAGCCACATATCACCTCCCACTAGTCTGGGCAGAATGTGGCCTCCACAGGGTCTTTTCCCCCTAAAAGAATAGGATTGGGGAAGACCACCTTCCCCTACGCATTTCATAGCATTAAGATAGCCCCAGCCACTTCACACTCTATGCGATAGCTATAGAGAGAGAAAAGGCCACGGCTGCCAGGCTTGCTCCCATGCTGGTCATGTAACGCCTGTTCCTCCCTCAGGGGTGCTGGGAACCTAAGGTCTGTATATGACACTTTTTCTGGGGGCGTTGGGGAGGGTTACATGTGGTCGATACTGTTGCTTCTAGCACGCAGCAGCCTGCTTGCACCTGTGTCAGCAGTTCATGTAACACGGTCTAGTGCTTGGCGCTTTTGAACGGGACCCCTTGTGTCACTTCATGCGATACAACGTCGAGTGTTATCTGAGTGACAGAAGGGGAACGTCACGGTTACTGTTGTAACCTCCGTTCCCTGAGGGAGGGAACGAGACGTTGTGTCCCTTCTGCCACGACACTAGACCTACCACTGTAAACGGCCATACCTTATTCTTGGCTCCTCAGTGCAAAAACCTGACTGACAGACTCACGCCCGCTTCCCTTTATACCCGTATGTCCGGGGGCGGAACATGCACATTCTGTCTGCCAATTTCTCATTGGCCTTTTCTCAAGTTCATAGGTATGCGAGGCTCCCAAGGAAGACCCCTTGTGTCGCTTAATTCGACACAACATCTCGTTCCCTCCCTCAGGGAAAGGAGGTTACAACACTAACCGTGACGTTATTATGTTTTGCCTCTTTAAGTATAAATTATCATTTGTAGCCTTTTGTAATAGTTGAGTGTGAGCCCCTCAATTGTCCTGAGTGGCTAAGTTGGATCAGCCACTGTGGTTGAGAGATCAAACTAGAAGTGTTATGCACAAACATCACAAAAGGCTACAGTCATTGACTTTGAAGGAGGACACATGATATTAAGAACCAAGGGCTTGTAAACTTTTTAAAAGGATAATTTGTAAATTTAGATATGATCTGGATTTGTGAACAGTGTTGGGGAGTAACGGAATACATGTACCGGCGCGACGTATTCAGAATACAAATTATGAGTATCTGTATTCCGTTACAGTTACACTTTAAATAGTTGGTATTTAGAATACAGTTACATTGTTGAAATCAATGGATTACATGACGATACTTTTCTGTTTCACGAGTTTATTCACTCTCTAAATAAATTAAGGCAACTCTTTCCCAGAAGCCCCAACAAAACAAAAAAAAAAAAATGCGCGGTTTGCCGCTTGCGTGCGTGATCAGTCAATGGAGTTGGAAGAGGATCAGCGGGAGCTAGAGATGGACCCGGAACAACAGCAGAGCAAGAATGCATTTCTATCTTGGAAATTTAAACAGCACTTCACGTTAAAGAAAGAGAAGGGAGGGGGACGAAATATAACTGTGCAGTGCAACCTCTGCTTGCCAGCAACTAACCTCCTTTCAGCATCCAGAGACTCCACCTCCAACCTCAAGAAACATCTTAAAGTAAGTTTTTTATTTTATTTTTTTTTTATCAACGTTAGTCGTCTGCTGTAGTTTTAATGGTCACCTTGCTATTTTATAGTTATATCCGGTAGCTACCTGCTTAGTTGACGTGCGCGACTTACTTCACATTCTCCTATGTGCTGATTTACTAGCCCCAGAGCCGTTGAAAGACTGACTAGCCCCGTTTGACATGCTAGTTAACGTTAGGGTGACCATACGTCCTATTTTTCCCCGGACATGTCTTCTTTTTTTACCTAAATAAATGCGTCCGGCCACCCATTTCTAGATCGCCCAAAATGTCGGGGATTCGGCTTTTGCTTTACAGTCGCCATTCATTATGTTTATGCACACCTTTTGTATCAATCGGACTGAATTCATTCAGATCGATGAAACTGAATGTAGTGTTTACATGAACGCTAAACAAGTGATTGGTTTGATAGCGACCTAGAAGCCCACATAAGGAAAGTAGGCCTATACAAGAGAACATCAGAAGCACTGAAATCTTTTTTTTTTTTTTACTGAAACAGTTTTTCTGTACATTTTTTCTTTTCTTTTAACCAATGGCCAAGAAAAGAAACTGTGTCATGTAAAAGGTGTTAAAAGCTAGACTTTTTTTTATTATTATAATTTGTTTGTCATTATTCTATTGTTGCAGGCAAAAAGTTGAATGGAAATTATAATATAGCCTAGTTGCAAGGTCGTTAATGCATTTGTCAAGATATACATAACGTGTTTAAATGCTTCCACGTGGTTTTAGTTGCATGCATGTAATATGCATGCTTCTGTTGTTATAGCATACTCATACCACTTGGCTAGTAAAATGGGTTCAGGATAATGCTACAACAATTTCAGTGTTATTAATCTGTGCTCTTTCTGTCTTTCTTTATTTCAGAGGAAACATTCCAGTGTCTTGCAAAGAGCAGAAATGGCATCAGATGATGGTGGTGAACAAAGTGCCATGCCAACCCCACCTCCTCTCAAACAAGCAACACTCAGCACCTCAGCAATCACCCAAAGGAAAGTAAACTCCTTGGTTCTTGAGTTCATAATTGCAGATGTGCAGCCCTTTTCCTTAGTGGAGAATGCCTCATTCCGTGAGATAATTGCAGGAATTAGTGGGGGTAGGACACCAATGTGCAGAAAAACACTGATGCAGCGCATTGAAAAGGGATCTCAAAATATGAAGGAGGCACTTACTGAAACACTTCAGGATGTTCAAACCGTGTGCACAACAGCAGATATATGGACGGCTCATCATAGGAGTTTCATGGGAATCACGTGTCATTGGATTGAGCCAGAGACATTAGATCGAAAGTCTGTTGCTTTGGCATGTGAAAGGATAAGGGGCCGCCACACCTATGATGTCATTGCTGCCAAAGTTAGTCAGATTCATGCAGAATTCCAGATCCAAGGCAAAGTCAGTGCCACAGTCACTGACAATGGTAGCAATTTCGTTAAAGCGTTCACTGAATATGGAGGGTGTGAAATGGATGATGAGATGGATAGCACAGATGATGTGCAGTTTGCTGATGTCTCTGCAGTTCTTCAGGAGGAGCAAGAGGAAGAAGAGCTAAACTTTTTTTTGCCACCTCACCATCGATGTGCTGCGCATACTTTGAATCTTGTTGCCACGACTGATCTTGACAAAGCTGCCTCACAGGGTGTTTCTCGAAAATTATACAGAAGTGCAATGTCTAAATGTGCGGCAATCTGGAATAAGGCTCATCAGCTCATCAGGTGCTGCTGAAGCAATTGAGGAAATTGCCCAAATGAGATGTTTGGTACCTTCAGTGACTAGGTGGAGCTCAGAGTATCATGCAATCGAGAAGTTGATGAGTCTCACTGAGAGTCAGCTCAATGGAATCTGTGACCAGCTGAAAGTGGCCAAACTGCATCCTCAAGAGACGATGTTTCTAAAAGAGTACATAGCCATTCTGAAACCTCTTGCCTACTCAATCAACCTGCTCCAGGGAGAAAAGAACTGTTACTTTGGATACATAGTTCCCACCATTGTCAGCCTAAAAGCCAAGTTAGCTGAAAAGTTGACCCAAGTGCAGTTCTCAACCCACATCCTCTCAGCTGTTATAAAAGCCATTGACACTCGATTTGGGCAGGTGTTGGCCTCCCATGAGGCAAGGATGGCAGCTTCCACCATCCCAAAGTTTCGACTGTGGTGGCTTGCTGATGAAGAGGGGAGCCATGAAAACAGCAATGGTCCAAGAGACTCGTCTTCTTCATACAGAGCCTTCTGAGGATGCCGGCACCACTGTAAATGCAGGTAATCCAGAAGATGACAACTTCTTCACTTTTGAGACAACACAGGTGACAAGTTCATCAGCGGAGGAAGAGGTGCGGAGGTATCTCCAGGATCCAGACAAGTCATTGGCTTCATTGAAGATGTATCCACGGATCAGATCCCTCTTCTTAAAGTACAATACTACTCTGCCATCAAGTGCTCCTGTCGAGCGGCTTTTTAGCCAGGGAGGACTTATTTTCACTCCACATCGTAACAAAATGACAGATAAGCACTTTGAGCAGGCTCTCCTGCTGTGATACAACCGACCCTACTGGAGTGTTGACATGTAGGTAGATGGCTCAAAACATATTGGTCTTTAGGTTCACAGGCATTAACAGGCAATGCATGTCAATTGACAGTGTCATTATTCTTGTAAAACAAATTGTCTTTTTTCACCTGACATTCATATAAAATCAACACCTTACATGTGAATGTTATGCAAATGTTATGTTCAACTTTGACATTTTGGCTAGGTTTTTGCTGCTAGCCTTTGTTGATACATTACCAATAAGTAATGTTGTTTTTCAATATAACATGGTTTCATATGGGTAAAATTGTATTTGGTGGCGTAGTTTAAAAAAAGAAAAATTATTTCTGGTGCTTTTATTTAAAGGTGATAAGTTGCAACACCTATAAGCTTAGTTGCTCAGTGGTTTTTTTTCTTTCTTTTTTTATATAATGGCAAATTCTGTACAGACAGAATATTTTATTTGTCTATTTTCACACTTTTAACAGCTGAGTAAATAAAGAAACTAAAAAGGTAAAATTGGACAATTCTTCTCTTTTTTTAACCAAGCAAAACATATTTTGCATAAACATACCCTTATAGTCTTTGTTCCTACAGCAAATTATAATATATTGCACTTTCAGGGAGACTTGAGCCTAACACATTCAGCCATTTGGAAAAAAAAACACACACCAAATTAGGCCTGTTTAGTAAGCAGGATTTGATGGCCGCATTCCTACACTTATATAATGCAATTCAATGTATAAGTAATCCAAGTATTCAGAATACAATACTCAGATTGAGTAATGTAACGGAATACGTTACAAAATACATTTTTGGGCATGTATTCTGTATTCTGTAATGAAATACATTTTGAAAGTATCCTTCCCAACACTGTTTGTGAAATATATGAACATATCTGTAATATCAAATAGCTACATTAATACAGTAATAAAAAAAAGCTACTTTTTATGCATAATAAAAAAAAAAACATCTTGCTGTCATGCTGCAAATGATGTAAATTTACAAGCAGAACTGTATATATTATTAAGATGAATTTACATTGTAGGTTTTCTTAAGTTTTACTCTTTTTGGCAGCTTTGGCAGGGGTTTCTACACCAAGTAACCCCATCTCTTTCAGTACATTTCTGTAGTGCATATGAAACTGAGTCAAATGAAACTGAACTCTACTAATTTCTGAGGAAAAGTCATCTTCAAGCTCACTCCCATCCAAGCTGGGCTGCGTTTCTTCGCCCAGAGAAGAGATGCCCATTGGCCATCCTGCTCATCATGAGACTTGTTACAGCTTCATCCAGCCCAAAAACAATAGCGAATCTTAGGTAAAAATGTTTCTAAGGTGTATGCCAATATAGTAGTAACAGAGTTAGTGGTCAGTTATAAATTAATCCATCATTATGTATAATTTTACTTTATTTATATCTCTATACAGATTTATTTGTATTAATAAATAGTGTTTGTGTCCGCCATTTGCATTTTTTTTTAACTCTGCCACCATCTCCACGTTGGATTATGGGAAACAGGGGTCAGAGAGTGTACATTGTATGTACCTTCGATATCAGATTGCACTGTGGGTAAGAATGGGTGAACAAATGTAGGGAACGAGATGTAGGGAATGAATTTGGACACCACTACAAAATGTCTGACACCCGAAATAGTGCACTATTTAGTGGATAGGAGGCGGTTTTGGACACAGCTTTAGACTCAGCCTTTACTGGTCTCAGTCTTGACTTGGACTTGGCCCTCTCCGGTCTTGGTCTTGACTCGTACTTAACCCTCTTCTGGTCTTGGTCTTGACTCGAACAGGACCTACACTGGTCTCAGACTGTACTTGGACTTGGATGAGTTGATCTCGACTACAACACTGTTCATCATTTTATCATACCTAATGCGTTAGCTAATATTAATATAATTGTAAAACAGTTAAAGGATGGGAAAGGAGGAGGCGAGAACCGGCTTGTCAAAATAAATCATAATTTAATAAGAAACTTAAAACACAACATAAACAAACACACATGACGGACATGTCCGTAATTCTCTCTCTCTCGAACCATCGTCACCGGCCGCCTTTATCCCTCGCGCACCTCATCAGGCCGATTGGGGGTATTCCGACCGCCCCCCCCCCCTCCGCTCCACAATAATTAACCTAATTGTAAAGTGGTACAAAGTAATAAAAATAAATATTTAAAGATTGATGTATTACATATACAAAACCCATTATTTTGTTTTTTTAA
Source organism: Xyrauchen texanus (assembly GCF_025860055.1). NCBI lineage: Eukaryota > Metazoa > Chordata > Actinopteri > Cypriniformes > Catostomidae > Xyrauchen > Xyrauchen texanus. The sequence goes on along the minus strand of NC_068278.1, from coordinate 33,830,565 downwards.
GAAACTTACAAAAAGTTGAGTAAGTTCTGCAAGTTTTGTCATCTGGTTTATTAATTACTGGATGTGAAGACACTGCAATCCACTGAGATTAAAATCAAGAAAAAGCATGTGGTACACTGTCACCTTCAGCATCAAGGCGTGGTCATAATTTGCTTCTTTGCCTTTTGATCCATTTGATTAGTAGACTGTAAAAAAAATCATGGCAAGATCTTAAATTACTGCTCATACCAGTCAGTAATATCATCAAACAGCAAGTAATTTACCCTTTCAACACAATGACTAAGAAAGTGTAATTTGTTTAATGTGTTGTGTGTGTATGAGCGTGTATGTATACGTGTGTGCTCTCATGCGTCTCTGGTAAATACTTTAGTGGGAGGCTGTAATGGGCTATTCCGACAAACCCATAAGGCAAAAAAAGCCATGTTAAATATTTTAATTACGTATTCCACTAAGCTCCACGTTCCTTTAATTAGCTCTCTTTTACTGTGGTCAACAGATGGGTTACTGTTGGTAATTGTTGTTCCTTCTCATCAAAGTGGATTTAATGAATAAACAAGTTTCCGGCAGCACTATCTTTTGGTGAGGAGGTGGAATAAACAACTGATTCATTCCATGCATGGTCACTTCGCAACGTTCTTCATCACGGGCTGTGCCAAGTTTAGCATTTGCATGGCAGGATGCGAGAGCTGCCACCATATGCCTCTCTTGTAATGCTTCAAACAAATACGTGAATTGACAAAGGATGTCTTTTTTTACCCTCCAGTTTCAAGAGACTGCAGAGTGAGAGAAAAGATAAGAATTCAGCTGGCAAACAACAACAAATGTTTATTTTACGTTCTCAAGAATCTACACAAAATGCTATCTAGGTTTTCTTACTTCAGCTTTCCTTATGTCTGAAATGGAAATGCTTTATGTTAAATAGCAATTTTCTACTTTGCATTTGTTGTCATTTTTGTGTAATCAGAAGAGTAAACAGGGGAAGCTAAGGATGTTTACACATCATGTTCACACATCTTCTGTCTTGCAATATCTTGACAGTACCGCGTGTATGTGTGGTGGAGTGTTTTTGCTGCCGGTTTGCAGTATTTTATGAGTCTAAGTATTAAAGGTGCACTCAGAAATTTTTTCCTCATTAAAAAAGTTTAACTCATTTAGACATGAATTGTAATTTTGCAATATATGTAGGAAATCATTACCACTCAAATTAAAATGAAGACTCCTGTCATATCAGTAACCTTATAAAAGCTGTTTTATTCTACATGGAGAGGGTCCGCACATGGGGGCTTCCATGTTTGAATCCCATGACCAGCCGAATACTACTCACTTAATCTCAGTAACAGTCCTGTTATTTGACACTTTCACTCACTGATTAAAATAATCATGGCTGACTGTGAATATTACATTTCTACAATGGCATCTGAAAATTAAATCTATTGATTTTAAATTATGCTGAATCCAAGCTGCTAGGTGTCAGTGTAAGTTCAAGATGACACTAAGACAAAAGTTACTGAGTGCACCTTTAACTGAAACTGAAAAAATAAAAAAGCCTGAAACACCACTTCAACCAACCAGAAATACTGTCAATAGTTCTGTTAATGGTATAAGTATAAAGTATTTTTTTGGGATATATAGAGCACAGTAGTTGTTACGAATGAGGCAGCGAGGAGAGAGGATGTAAATGCAGGACTTCTTTATTAAATGAACAAACAAATAAACAAAGGAAAAACCCTCAATGGGGAGATAAACATAAACAGAGAACTAGGGCAAGGAACACAGACCAGGCTTGAACTACATTCAACGAACGACAAGGAGTGAACAAAAAGCAGGGCTTAAATAACCAGGGAGTGATGACTGAATTAGACACAGGTGAGAACAATGAACAAAATGGCAGTGGTGATGGCAGGTGGATTCTGGGAAGTGTAGTACATTTAACAATGACAAGTGAAACCCAGGGCAGACAACAAGGGAATCGTGACATAGCCCCCCCCCCTCAAAGGAGCGGCTTCCAGACGCTCCTCAGAGAAAAAAAAATAAATGAAAAAAAAAAATCGTCCAAGGAGTGAGGGGAGCAAACAGACAGACCAGAGGAGCACAAGGGGCAAACAGACAGACCAAGGGAGTACAAGGGGAAAACAGGAAGTCCAAGGGGCACAAAGGGCAGACAGGCAGTCCAAGGAGGCACAGGGAGCAGACAGGCAGACCAAGGAGGCACAGGGCAAGGACAGGTTTGGGGAACCTAGGAGGAGGCCACTGGACAGGGCCTGGGAAGAGGCCACAGGACAGGGACCGGGTCAGGAGGCCTGGGAGGAGGCCACAGGACGGGAACGGGGTCAGGAGGCCTGGGAGCTGGCCATAGGGCAAGGACAGGTTCAGGAGGCCGAACCGTGGGAGGTGGAGCCGTTGCAGGCGGAGGCGTGGAAGTAGGTGCCGTAGGAGGCTCTAGAGGCGGAGACCTGGAAGGCTCTGGAAGCGGAGCCGATGGAGGTGGCACCGTAGGAGGCTCTAGAGGCGGAGCCGATGGAGGTGTCGCCGTAGGAGGCTCTAGAGGCGGAGGTCTGGAAGGCTCTGGAGGTGGAGCCGATGGAGGTGGCACCGTAGGATGCTCTAGAGGCGGAGCCGATGGAGGTGGCACCGTAGGAGGCTCTAGAGGCGGAGGTCTGGAAGGTTCTGGAGGTGGAGCCGAGGGAGGTGTCGCCGTAGGACGCTCCAGAAGCGAAGCCCTGGAAGGCTCGAGAGGCGGAGCCCTGGAAGGCTCGAGAGGCTTGAGAGGCGGAGCCGCAGGAGGCTCAGGGGGCGGAGCCGCAGGAGGCTCTGGGGGAGGAGCCGCAGGAGGCTATGGGGGAGGAGCTCTGGAAAGCTCGGGAGGCTCAGAAGGCGGAGCTCTAGGAAGCTCGAGAGGCGGAGCTCTGGAAAGCTCGGGAGGCGGAGCTCTGGAAAGCTCGGGAGGCGGAGCTCTGGAAAGCTCGGGAGGCGGAGCTCTGGAAAGCTCGGGAGGCTTGGGAGGCGGAGCTCTGGGAAGCTCGGGAGGCGGAGCTCTGGGAAGCTCGGGAGGCGGAGCTCTGGGAAGCTCGGGAGGCGGAGCTCTGGGAAGCTCGGGGGGCGGAGCTCTGGAAAGCTCGGGGGGTACTGGCTCTTGGACGGTCAAGACTACAGGCGCTGGCTCACTGACATCGGAGGCTACAGGCGCTGGCTCACTGACATCGGGGGCTACAGGCGCTGGCTCACTGACATCGGGGGCTACAGGCGCTGGCTCACTGACATCGGGGGCTACAGGCGCTGGTTCACTGACCTTCGGGGCTGCAGGCATTGGCTGGTTGGCCATGGTTAGCGGAGGCTGGAGAGCAGAGGCCTTTCTTCTCCTCCTCCTCCGGGCGGATGAAGTTAGCAGCGCTTGTTCGTTGACCACGGCAGGCGTGGGGGTTGGCTCACTCACCGTGGCTGGAGAGGAAAGCCCAGAGGCGGGAGCTGGGATCTGGAGAGGTGGTTCCCGGCAGCGAACTCCTCCAAGATGAGTCCCACGTACTCCCGCCAGGTGCAGTCTCCGGTCTCCGGGAGTTCCCACCACCGGTGTTTGGGAACACCGAACCAGTACGCCACCTTCAGAGTGTGGTCATCCCAGCCGGTGCAACTGGCCATGTTGGTGAAAAAGTAGGAGAACTCCCGGACAGTCAAGTCCGCCTGTGTCAGCTCCATGAGGAACCCTGCTAGATCCATAGTTGGTCGTTCGTTCTGTTACGAATGAGGCAGCGAGGAGAGAGGATCTAAATGCAGGACTTCTTTATTAAATGAACAAACAAATAAACAAAGGAAAAACCCTCAATGGGGAAATAAACATAAACCGAGAACTAGGGCAAGGAACACAGACCAGGCTTGAACTACATTCAATGAACAACAAGGAGTGAACAAAAAGCAGGGTTTAAATAACCAGGGAGTGATGACTGAATTAGACACAGGTGAGAACAATGAACAAAATGGCAGTGGTGATGGCAGGTGGATTCTGGGAAGTGTAGTACATTTAACAATGACAAGTGAAACCCAGGGCAGACAACAAGGGAATCGTGACAGTAGTGTTTATATGTGTTTTGTTTAAAAGTGAATTGTAATTTCTGCACCACTAGCGCCAGCAAACATAATGACTTCAAACAGGTTTCCCGAACACACTACCATCTGCTTTTGTCCAGTCAAACACATAGTTCCACCCCAAAGTTACTCTATTGGGCCTGTAGGGATGTTCAAACAAACAATGTTTTGAGAGCCCCACAGAGCCAAGGTGATGCTTTTCAGGGAACTCTGCCTACAAGTGTCTTACTTCTAGATTAGCTGTTTATCCACATTAAGCTGGGAAACGAGAAATTATTTTAACATTTAAAAAAAAATGTTAAATTAGCTTAAATTCACTTCAGCTTAAATTAGCATTTCTCACATTCAGTTGCACTATACGTTTTGTGTAATGGTGGGTAATGCTTTCCTTAGTGGCAGCTGTAGAAACTGGCTCCCATTAGAGAGTGATAATGGGATGGTTATTACAGAGTCAATAGATTGATTGAACTGTAATAAAATGTGTAATGTCCTCACAATGTCCCCCTAGGTGGCTGGTGCATAAAAAGCTGACTGTGTTTCTGATTTGGGAATATGTTGAGAAAAACGAAGATTGTTGTCTCAGAAGCCGGTGGCAGGGAAGCTTATTAGGCAGTGTGTGTTTATGTGAATAAGTGATCTAATGCCTAATGAAACTGAACAAGCTGGTGTGAATTTGACCTAAAGGCTTTAAACCAATGGCTCCTAGTGCACTAATATTTCTTATCAGACTGATCTCATGTAAATGCGGTGACATTAGTTTGAAAGTTCTTCAGCTAAAATCAGTACGTGCTAACCAATTCGAACCACTGCCCCCAGTGCCCAAAGCTGGAAGTGTTGTTGAATGTATGGGCATGTGTGAGCTCCATTTTCTGAGTGAAATGTCCAGAGATGGCTGCCAAAAGCAAGTTGATTTTAGTTGTAAATTATGTAATACAGTCAACAGGAATGCAATAGTTTTTTTTTAACCCTATGCCCTAACCCCAACCATAAACCTCACTATCAGTGGAACAAAAATGTTATTTTAGAGGGGAAACGCGAATTGCACTCATCATTGAATATATTGAACATGACAATTTCCTGGCTTCCACACAGGAAAAGAACCTGTGTCTCTGAGGTAGAGCCACAGAAAAGGTAAACACATTTGAATTGATTAAAAAATTTCTGGTGGGACAAGGTTGTCAGTAACTCGGAAGAATGGGGTTGATGTCAGAGTACTGGAACATTCTGTAGCAACATGTTGACATTCCATGTGATCATGTTGTTGTAATTCAGTTGTATCTATTGTTCAGTTTGTTCAGTTTTGTCTGATTTTCCTATCTGCGCATTATGGTACATGCATACATTATGGTTCTCTGTCTGTGTTTGTTTTATCCATTTCTCTTCCTCTATCCACTCTCTTTCTCAGAATGTAACTGCAATGGTCTTGCTGATGAATGTGTGTTTGATGTGGAGCAGTACCGCAGCACAGGAAGTGGGGGGCGCTGTATAGGCTGCAGGGAAAACACAGCTGGGCCTCACTGTGAGCAATGCAGAGAGCACTTCTATAGATCATCACTGCTGCAGACCTGCCAATACTGCTACTGTAATTCTTTGGGTAAGTCAGGTACATACACACAACCTACCAGACACTTGTGCAACAGTCACACACTGTATCAACACATATAATCTCTCTTGAATGCTCTCCTTCTCATACACTTATGCAGATACCAATAAATACAAAATAACAGCTTTAAAGTAAATGCATCTGAAAATAAGAGCCACACATTCACACATACTCAAACACATTTAAACAAGCATTCTCTTTTATCCTGTAGTAACCATGTGCAAGACTGCAGGTGATCAACATTCAAAATATGTCTCATTATCTTAAAAATATCAGATCTACTGCCTTAAGGTATAATATTTTAAATATGAAGTTGCTTTTAGAATAATATGAATGCATTGAAATAAAATGAACATATTTAAATGGCTTTGTCGCTGTTTAATTACACGCTAACTATGTCCATCTTGTATCTTAAATATCTGCTATTGCTTCAGGTGGCAATATGTGTGTATAGGATATGTTAAAATTAGCATTTATTATCATATATTGGCTGAATATGTAAATGAGAGTATGATTCTTTAATGCAATTGAAACTGCCCATGTACTCATTAAAAAAAAACAAAGACTAAGTAAATTCTCGCTCTTTTTTTATCTCACTCTCTCTCCAGGCTCTGTGAGTTTGCAGTGTGATGCAGAGGGAGTGTGTTTGTGCCGGCCAGGTGTGTCTGGTGTGAAGTGTGACATTTGCATGTCCGGCTTCCATTCTCTCGGCCCTAGTGGATGCAGGTAATGAGAGAGAGACAGATAATCTGCATGCATCTTCCTTGCATACATAATTCTGCAAAAATATCTTATAAAAAAAATGTATATTCTGAATCCTGATGATTTAGGCAGTCAACAATCTACACTTCAGGGTTTGGGTTCCACTCCGTGTAGATTACTTTTAGAAATGTATATCATTTATGGACATATTTTCTGTAAAGGGCAGCAGTTAAGCTGCAGCTCCCCTTACGCAATGCTTATACTTGCTGTGTGAAACAGGCCTAAAGTAACAGCCAATTGCAAGAAACCCCTAGGGTTAAGACAAATGCCGTAATGACAATAACCTTACAATTATAAGTGTTTTCCTTACTTAAGGGGTTTCTTGCAACTGGGACCTGGACCAGAACAATGCTGTGAAACTATACAGTAGAATGCAATGATGTCTGGCATAAACTGAGACCCCACCTTGACAAGATATAGAATCCTTGGACATCTAAGCAATTAGACACTGGAAAACAGGGCTGCCTCAAGAAGAAATATTGTGTTTGCATTGTGATCATACCAAAATTGAGACTGATCTGCATTTGTTTTTACAAAACCCAAATATTATCATACACACCAAAATTTGCATTATGGATTGCTGGATTGCTTTATATAACTCGACTCACTTTTATTGTCACTACACCATTATACAAGTGAAATGATTTGTGAAAAGCTTTTGTGCGTGGTCCAGACATTGTAGTCATATATTTAAATACAATAAGTATAAGTACACTCAACAGAATAACAATATGACAATGTTCAGAATAACAATATATCAAAGTACAGAATAACAAAATAACAATGTACAGAATAGCAATATACAGAATGACAATTAGCAGTATACAGAATAACAACATAACACTATAGAGAACAACAATATAATATTATACAGAATAACAATCCACAGATGTTTACACAGTTTGCATGTTACATAATACACATTACACAAAATGCACACTGAACAGTTAGAGTCAATTGCACTGAATTGAATTAAGCACAGTAAATAAGCACAGTATACATAGTATAACGTGCAGTGATGTGTGGCATTTACTATGGAGACACCGGTTCGAATCTTGTTCGGAGCGGGTCGAGCAAGACCGTATACACACATACATATCTCGCATTCAGCATGGCTTATGAAAAATCACTTTTGGAAATAAATAAATAAAGGCATCATTGGGGATTATGCAGGTACATTTGAATTGAGGTTTACATGGACACATGAAAATACAGCATCCTCATGCTTTCAGTAAAGTAAGAAGCAGATTTTATTATCATCTCTTCAATAGAACACACATCAACACGTGAATGATTTACTTATTCAACAAATGCTGATGTTAAAAAAAATATCCAACATTATGATATTATTCTGCTTAACATAGTTTAAGGTGTGTGATAGTTTATAAGCCCATATCACAAAATTATGGTATTATTATCCTTCTAGTTATTTACATTGCGGTCAATGACAGTGGAACTTTGTCTCACTTGCCGGAAATGCAGCAGCTGCTTACATGCACATTGCAAAATAAGGTGGATAGCTAAGCTATAGACACTTTTATAATATAAAAATATGCAGTTATTTGTTGTGCCTAAATTAAGAGTGTATAAATGAAGAAAATAATAGAGAGGAGTGTGAAATCATTATTAAAAGCAGGAGATGAGGACCATAGATAGGAAGGAAGAAGAAGGAAGGAATGAAAGAAAAAGGAAGGAAGTAAAGAAAGAAATAAAGAAAAAAAAGGAAGGATGGAAAGAAGGCAGGAAGGAATGAAGGAATTAATGAAAATGAAAGAAGTAAGGGAGGAATGAAAAGAAGTGTAGCCTGATCAAGGCAATGGAAGGCAGGAGTTACTGCAATGATCTTAAATTAATTATTAAATTAAAAAAAAGACTACGCCACCATGATAAATATATCCAGGGAAAAATTATGTCTTGTAAATATTTCACCATGCCACTTTTCAAATGTTTTTTTTATGTACAGATTTTAATGTTTTACCCTTGTCCTAGACCCACACTTTGAGTTTTAAAATATGAAAGGTCATCATAAAAATATTAATTTAATTTTAAATGATAATCTAAACAAATAGTCAAATAAATATAAACCTTTCAGTATTTGTAAAAAATTAACAAAATCCATTTTTACTCAAATTACAACACTCCCTTAGTTGCCGCATCACCATGACCAGCAATTTTGCCCCTTTGTTACTGAGATAAAAATGTCATGGAAGAGCATGATTGGAATATAATTAAATATTTTATGTGTGAAGAAAGCAAAGAAAAAAGTAAATATTTCTCATACACAAAATAAAGTTTTGTACACAAAAATATAACAATATTTTTAGTGTGTGTCATTAATAATCTAGTTGTAATATTGTCCAATTATGCACAAAGTGTGAAAAAAAAATTTGTATTTAAATTGTGCAGTTTGTGTATTTAAGAAATATAAAGTGCTAGCTATGACATTTGCCGAAGCCAAAATACACAATTTGAGATGTGGTGGATCCAGTGGTTGGTTCATAAAAATAAATACAAAATAAAACAATCACAAAAAAATATATATTTTTCCTGTAATGCATGTAGATCCACTATTGGTTGTATATTGACATGTAAGGTATATGCATGTACATAATATCCACTTTCCATTGTTAGTAGAAGAATGACTTGTAAGAGAGAGAGAGAAAGTGTTTAAAGGGACTTTATTTTCTAAAAGTACATAGGGCCAAAAGTGCCAAAGTTGATCAACCCAAATACTTGTGTGTGTTGTGAACAGGTTGTGTGATTGTGATGATAAGGGCAGTGTAGCAGTGTGTTCAGCAGAAGATGGACACTGCCAATGCAAAACTAATGTGGAGGGACAGTCCTGCAACCGGTAACCTTCTATCCTGCACTCTTGCATGCACTCCCTTCAATCTTTCTCTCCATTTCTCATACCCACATTTTCTAGGGCATTCTCTAAAGTCCTCTGTATAGTTTTGATATATGTTGCTTAGAAGGCCTTTTATTGAATCCACATCACACCCACATACACAGGGGACCTCCGGTTACTACATCTACCAGATTTTCGCATAAATAAGTATGATAAATTGGAAAAAATAGACCAGTCTACCGGTCTATTTTATGTCTGCTTTGTGTACCTTTTATGTATTATAGGTGCAAACCAGGGACCTTCAACCTCCAAATGGATAATCCTGAGGGTTGTAAAAAATGCTTTTGTTTCGGTCACTCCCTCGCCTGCACATTCTCCAATCAGCACGTGCCTATCAATATAACATCAGACTTCCTTGAAGGTATTTTACTAAACCTCTTACACTGGTATGGCACTATTCACATATTGAAGATCAATATACATGATATTTGCCTCCCACTGTAATGACAATTTTTTTCTTATCTTTATGTGCATTCTAAGCACTTGCTGCTGTTCTTTCCAGGTCATAGTCAAAACTAGTTTTATCAAGATTAACTATTAAAGAGTTCCAAATACCTTTATGTGACTTGATGTAAATATGTATGTTAAGATCCAGATGGCTGGAGGGGTGTATTCTCTGAAGGACAGGATCAATCCTTAATCTGGAAAGAGGGAGAAGTCTATCTGTTGCCCTACAGAGAAGAGAATGGCTTCTACAAAGCACCTGGTAGGACAGCATATACTGTATACAGTACAATGTCCCATAGAACTAGTGTTGGTAGGAATTGCTCCTTACAACATACCAGTTTTTCAGTTTTTATCAAGGAGGTTGAGTTGTTGGACAATATTTACACACAATCAGGGACATTTTGGAAAATATCTACAAATACTATGTTAGATCAGTTCAACATTCTGCTTTGTCATTAGATTATGATATACTATGATACAAGATTGCTTGCTTAAGTCTTTTAAGGATCTCTCCTGAAACATTACCTGTATTGTACCAATCTGAATTTACTGTTGCTTAGTTTGACTCTGTGTGGCAGTGTAATTTATTGCAAGCCTTACCCTTTTCTTGAACATAAACAGATGATAGATAGTTGGATAGAATTAGCATATTCAGCTTTGAGTATTGATTCAACAAGCTGCCACTGAAGGCACAGAGTTTGACTTAAAACCAGCTCGACAGGGCAGCCCAGAGGCAAGATTTTTGTCCAGGTCCCCTGAGTGTAGTGGACAGGCTGAGGAGATTTACCCTTGAGCCATCTACACAGCAATTTACCGGCACAAGAAGACACTTAGCCAAAAATACTTGGCTGCTCACTCTGGGAGAAATCCTGTAAACATCATGTCTTCATGTCATGTGTTTCTTGATAGATGATGTCTGGCACACACACACAAATATACACCAACAAAACTGCCAAAGCTGTATACCATGAAAATGCATGAATTCAATTCACAATTTCTGTTGTTCCAAAGAGTGGTGCGTTACAAACCTCATTGTAAGTAAGCCAAAGGAAACAATGGCAAGTTAAACTTCCCAAGATGTATAAGTCGTGAGGAAGAAACCATGGGAGTAACCAAGACCAAGTAACCAAGGGCTGGCTCATATTTAAATTTATACAAATTTGGTGAGGGCGAGGCGAGGCATGGAAATTTCAAGAGAAAGCCAAGTTAGAATTACAGAATAGTAGATAAAGAAATGTAGCCAACTAGGCCACCTTGGGAATTTCACCCGGGAAATATATACAGACATGGAATTTAATCCACACACAAAAAGACCACACTGGTCTGTTTCCACCACTGAAAGTCAAGAGATGTTGAAACCAGTACTAAAATATATGTTTTTCTTTATCATACAATCAATAAAAACTATACACTAGAAACTCTAATACAAACATACACACACACACACTTAACAGAGCTGAGGCTTACTAGCAGGGAGCAGCTAATTGCAGACTTTTCAGCATTGAATAGGTTCCAAGTATTTTTATAATCAAAATGTATTTTGCTTCGTCCACAATCATGGATTAGTTTTTCCACAAGCTCATTACAGTGCATTCTGGAATTGCCTACCTTGAGAAGGAGACATACAGTAAGATGATAACTTAGAATTTTGCCAATAAGAGATATCTTAGGAGGCAGTATAATTAGGAGACCTACCTTTTGGAACAGCCTTCAAATTGTGAGCGCACCTATGATGTCTTAAATTGCTACCTCTGGAGGCAGCTCACTAGGATTTGGAACATACCCTATCTGTCCTAGAAAGCACCACAATCACACGTACACTATAGTGCCTAAAATGATATGGTGTTGACCACAGCATAGAGTGAAGAGAAAAGCACCACCAGTTACAGAAGGGAAGCCAGTCTGCCTGCCTCAAGCACTCAGCTCCTGCAACAAATGAAAAAGACATAGAGAGTGTTAACATTCAAATACAAACAGTTGGTTTGGTGCAATGATGGGCTGAGAAACGTCTAGGTTACTGTTGTAACCTCCATTCCCTGATGGAGGGAACGAGATGTTGTATCGAATGAAGTGACACTAGGGGACCTTCTTGTAGGCCTCGGTTACCTCTGAACTTGAGAAAAGGCCAATGAGAATTTGGCAGACAGAATTTGCATGTCCCTCCCCAGGACATATGGGTATAAAAAGGAGGGAATCTTGCATCTGTTCATTAAGGTTTTGCACTGAGGAGCTGAGAAAAAGATTTGTCCATTACAGTGGCTCAGTTCAGCATCATGGCCGGGGGAACACAACGTCTCGTTCCCTTCATCAGGGATCGTAGGTCACAACAGTAACCAAACTTTTCAGGTTCCCTGCATCCCGGAGGGAGGGAATAAAGTGACGTGCCAAGCATGGGAGCAGGCCGCACCTTTTCTCTCTCTATGTTTCTCGCAATGAGTTAAAGCTGCTGGCTCCATTTTAACGCTATCGGGTAAGGCGTTCCTTACCAACTCCTATTCTTTCAGGGGTAAAAGACCTCATGGAGACCACCACTGGGGGGAGGTAAAGTGTGGTGAAATACGTCACATGGGTTTTCAGGCCACATGTGGAAATGGCGCAGTGGTAGATCGGTACATCGGTAGCGATGGCGTCAATGACCCATTGGAATATCCTCTTTTTGGAGACAGCGTTCCATTTCCGTTGTCCACCAAAGCAGACAAAGAGCTGCTCAGAACATCTAAAGCTCTGTGTGCAGTCTACATAGGTACACAAAGCACACACCGGACACAGCAACGAAAAGGCTAGGTCTGCCTCCTCCCGGGGTGGTGCTTACAGGTTCACTACCTGGTCCCTGAAGGGGGTTGTAGGAACCCTGGGCACGTAACCCAGTCTTGGTCTTAGGGCGACATGGGTGTCTGCCAGACCGAACTCCAGGCAAGTGTCACTGACAGAGAATGCTTGCAGGTCCCAAACCCTCTTGATGAAAGCGTGCGTGAACAGGAGGGCTGACTTCAAGGAGAGGGCTTAGAGCTTGAGTGATACTAGCGGCTTTGAAGGGGGTCTCTGAAGTCTTTAAAGGACCATGGAGAGATCCCATGAGGGGACCAGGCATGGCCTGTGAGGGTTCAGCCTCCGGGTGCCTCTAAGGAACCTGATGATCAGTTCGTGCTTCCCTAGGGACTTACCGTCCACTGCGTCGCGGTGAGCCGATATGGCGGCTACAGAAACATTCAAAGGGGATGGGGACAGCATCCCCTCCAGCCTCTCCTGCAGAAATGAGAGCACTGACCTGACTGTGCATTTCTGTGGGTCTTCAGATTGGGATGAACACCAATTCGCGAACAAGCAGCACTTCAGGGCGTAAAGTTGCCTGGTAGAGGGAGCTCTGGCTTGGTTAATCGTGTCTAAGACAGCAGGTAGTAGGCCACTTAGATCTTCCGCATCCCATCCAGGGGCCAGACGTGGAGGTTCCAGAGGTCTGGCGCGGATGCCAGAAAGAAGAGAAAGCAGGTCCTTCCTCAGGAAGGAGCGTGAGATCCAAGAACCAAGTTTGTGTGGACAAATAGGGGGCCACTAGGGTGACTTGTTCCTCGTCCTTCCTGACCTTGCATAGCACACTTACAAGTAGGCTCATCTGGGGAAATGCGTGCCAGCACGTCTATCCCGAGGGGAGCCTCCACTAGGGAATACCAGAGCGGGAAGTTGGAGGTTTCTTGGGAAACAAACAGATCTACCTGTGCTTTGCCGAACCGCTCCCAAATAAGATGGACCGCCTGGGAGCCTCCACTCTCCGCTGAGCATGCCCTGTCGTGACTGTGCGTCCGCTGCTGTGTTGAGGTTGCCTGGGATATGAGTGGTGCGCAACGATCTTAGTCGCTGCTGGCTCAAAAGGAGGAGATGGCGGGCGAGTTGCGACATTTGATGAGCGCGCACGACATGCCGAAGGGGTGGACCTTGTACTGGTAAGCCTGGCCATTGAATGCGAACTGTAGGAAGGGTCGTGTCGAGGCAAGATAGAGACGTGGAAGTACGCGTCCTTCAAGTCTACCCGGCGAACAAATCTTGAGGCCGGATGCAAGTTAGAATGTGTCTTTGCTTGAGCATTTTGAACCGGAGATTGTGCAAGGCCCCGTTGAAAACTCACAATTCCAAGATTGGTCGTAAGCCGCTGCCTTTATTGGGTACGATGAAGTGCTGTAGAAACCCTTCTTCATCTCAGCTGGAGGGACAGGCTTTTGCATCTTTGAGAAAAAGGGTCGCGATCTCCGCATGTAGGCTGTTGGCATCTTTGCGATGCACCGAGGTAAAGTAGACGCCGAAGAATGTGGGTGGGAGGATGGAGGGTTCCAGTCCAACCCCGTGCTGATGGCGGCCAGGGCAAGAATGTCGTCCATCTGGGCATCAGCCTCAGACTGGGCATCTCGACCCGAAGGTGGCAGTTCAGTCGAGTCTTCCGCATCAGATGCCGGAACGCTCTCCGATGCAGCGGCAAATTCGTCATCCAGCTCGGGGGGCTTGAGGGAAACAAACTGGCCGTGAAGCGAGCCACTCTAACCTCGAGCCTGGATGGAAGTCAACGAGCGTGTTAGGGGCGGGAAACCTTGCCCGCTGCCATTCCCAAATCGCCTCCATTGCCAACCGGGTCATCCTCAATCCCGTGGGAAGAAGGAGGGACGCGGGGGGCGGCTGGAGTGGCGTTCCTCTTTAAAAAGGAAAGCTATGACCGCAACGTTGCCATGGTTAAGTTCTTGCAGTGAGAACATGAACCATCCACAAGTGCCGCCTCAGTGCGATCGCGGCCCAAACAGACGAATTTGGAGAGAATGGAGAGAATTTGACCGCATCCAGGAACTACACAGGGCGGAAGGGCATCTTTACAAAGACGTGTCCTGAAAAGGACGTTCAACGCCAGCTGTGTGTTTGCTCTTTTAGAGAAATAAACTCTTTTAAGAAAAATACTCTCTTTTTAGAAGCGCTGTCGAAGCACCCAGGGGCAAAGCTGCACTGCCGTGCAGAGAAGGAGAAAGCTACTGATCTCAGCTTGCTGATCACACAACCGCTCGGCTCCGAAGAAGAAATCTGAATGAACAGATGCACGATTCCCTCCTTATATACCCTTATGTCCAGGGGAGGGACATGCAAATTCTGTCTGCCAAATTCTCATTGGCTTTTTCTCAAGTTCAGGGGTAACTGAGGCCATCAAAAAGTTCCCTAGTGTCGCTTCATTCGACACAATGGCGAAGTGAGTGACAGACGGGGAACTCTCAAAACAGGGCAAAACCCGAATCAGAGCCCATTACACCAATACAGTTTAGTACCCACACAAAAATAAAACAAATGTATGCATAAATGGAGCATACAGCCAGGCAAACAAGGAAATGTAATCATTAACTAGGTACCTCAAACAGCTGCAAAAAAAAAAATGTATTACACATCAAACCGAGAAATAAACATAACATAACATAACTGCACAGTCAGCAGCTACCTGAGGAGAATGTCTGTGATGTAGTGATTTATAATCACACTCATAAAAAGGTAACAAGTTTTCAGACCCAAGTAATTTGACACCCTTAACCAGTTAAAATCCACGATCCCGGTTCCGGGATTTAAAATTACGTCAGTAATAATGTACTTCCAATTTTAAATGTATGCGGAGGAGTTATGAGCTCATATCTGGTACCATTTGAAAGCTTAGAATGTCTACTTTCTTGAGATATGCATCACTTTGGCATTTGTTTTACACTAAGTAACTTATTTACAATAAATTACATAGTTCCACCCATCAAAAGTCATGTCATAATTATGTGCATTTTTGAATACATATGTCTCATATCGCTCAAATATGACGCACATGTACAAACCATGTATCAAATGAAAGCTCTCATTGCCAGTAAGAAGTTCCAATAAGTCTTTTTATTGAGGTATAATCACATATCTAATACACTTCGAATGAATCATGAAGTATACACTCAACATTTGTAAACATACAAGTGAAATTATTGAATATTTGCCGTGCTACTCGCACTAGACAGCACAGTTAGCCACAAATGCTACATAATCCTTTACCTTAGGTTATTCTCTGCAAAATGAGCCATTTTTCAGTGTTTTCTGTGGTTGTGTGCCCAAGTAATCCCTCGAGTGCAGAAACACCACAAAGTAATGTTATATGATATTCAACAATCCAGGAAAATATGTAAACATCCGATCCGGATAAAGCATATATTGCCGTAAAGCTTAGACCCTCTGCTTTCCGGCAATGTCTCTCAAGATCAAATAGACCAATCAGGGGCTGTGATATTGCATCCAGACTGTGAAGTGATCACTGGGTAGGTTACGTGCCCAAAACACACAGACGCGTCTCACCAGACACCAGAGCACATATTTACCACTTTCAACAGTGTTTTATGTAATGTCAAAGGGTTTTCTGTAAAATTACACTGGGATTTTGCATTTATAGCACTGTATATGGGTATGGGGAGACTTTAGATTTGGGTAGGCGGAAAGTACACCCAAAAAAGGTAATATTCCTCCCTTCAAATAAATTGAAATAGATATTAAATGTAACATGATACAGACAAAATTCCTTTTTCAGGTATTTGCTGACATCTAGTGGAAACAGCCAAAACTGTCTGCTTGCTGCTAGGGTTTACAGGGCTTGAGTTATACACTTTCAAAAATGAATTTATATAAAAAAAATCAAAAAGCGCCTCTTTTTTTAGGAGGGTTATTACTGTTCAGACAACATATATTTAATTATTTTTAATTTTTAGCAGTGTTTTATGCAACTTCAAAGGGTTTCCTGTAAAATGACACCAAAACTGTGTATTTAGGCCAAAGTATGTGGGAATGGGAAGCTTTTTAATTTGGGTAGGCCAAATCCAGGCGGAAATCCCCAAAAATGGCAAGGAAAACTAAAGTATTCCACATTTTGTGTTCAGGCTGAAAAACTTTGTTTAATTTGAGGGGAACATGGTGGAGAAACAATACCAGTGGGAAGTAATGATGCAATTGGTATAATACATGCCTGGACACAGCCATCTAAAAAAATATATATAAAATAAGAATTGAAAACAAATAATAAATGCAAAACAACAGAAAACAAATCAGCAGTTTTGTGGGGAACAAAAGGGTAAACCCTGCAACTCTAGCCACAAAGGGAACACTTCAGCATGTTCAACCAACCCACCTAAAACAAAATGAAAATGACTAATACAAAAACAAAACACAAAAACTAAAGACATTAATAAATATACATACCAAGGAAAAGTGGCTTGTCAAACCTCACCACAGCAGCCAACAGTCACATCGCGATAAATACACTCTACACGATAAATACACTCGCTAAAGAGAAAAAGAAGAGAGCAAACAATTTACGATGCTGTAGCGCCACAGAAAAGCGGACAGCATTTAATAAACACAAGATTTTAAATACCTGAATATATGACATAAGAACAATAACCGTGATTATAATCTACTCTGTTTTTATTAAAGAAGCACCATTTAAGCACAAATGTTCTTGTTATATATGTTGTATATCACTTACAGTTGAAAAGGATCGCAAAGTGTCCAGTCGATCCACACTTCAGAATCTTACCGGAAATAGTGGGTCATCTAGGCAGTTCTCGCTGACTGCTTCATGAATACTGAGGATTCGGACATACTACTCCATTGGCATGCTGTTTTTGGCATACTATATACTATATAGAAGTATGGCTATTCAGATGCAGCACCAGACTTAGCAAAACAGCTAACATGAAGTAGCGCATGGACGACCCATGTGATACAGGAAAAGACAGGACAATGCATACCCAAGGGGCAGACAAGAGCCCTTAAATAGACTGGCCGTGACACTGATAGACAGTTAATCAGTGACATTATTACTCAAACTCCATAAACAAAGAGATGACAGCCCATCGTGCTACATAAAGCATACAAAAATATTTGTGTGTAATTTTATGTAATGCAGTTGTAATACAGTCACAAAGCGTTAATGATAGTGTTACCAAATGTAACGGGGCTGCTGTAGTCAGGGCTCAAACCGGGTCTGTAGTGCTCAAGTGTAAGGTGTTCTACCACTGAGCTACCAAGAGCAGAAGAGTCTGGAAACTTGCATTTCTTCCAAAAATATATAATAACAGGAAAGGCGAGCTTCCACAAAACTGAGAAACAAAAGAGACACAAGGGTCAAAAAGTACAAATAAACTGGGAGAGCCGAGCTTCCACAAAACTGAGAAACAAAAGAGACACAAGAGTCAAAAGTACAAATAAACTGGGAGAGCCAAGCTTCCACAAAACTGAGAAACAAAAGGGTCAAACGGTACATCAAGGATGAGACTTAACTTAAGAACTGGTCACAGGAGGAACACTGTACGAAGGCTCAAAACTGAACACATGACAATGTACAGGTGGAGGGAATGAGGGTTAATGAGCAGATGATTAAACCGGGTTAGGGGCATCGGTGCCCTCTGTGGGTCTGGAGGGGGAAATGTACCCCAAAGAGGAGAACCCTTACAACTAATTTGTTGTCTACCTAAATAAGGTTACAGTATATTAACAGTACTGACTTCATCCATGCAATATGCAAATTGTTGTGCATGACAGAATGGTTATAATCAATGTAATGAATGCTTCTGCTATGATGTATAAATTGAAGGCAACTTACAGTAAAAATAAGGTTTCTTATGTGTCAACAAGGTCCTAATGAACAAGTCTGTGTGTGAAAATGTGTGTTTAGTCTCATTCATCTTTGTTTCTCCACTCTTGATAAGTGGCCAAGCAGCCAGAGAGACACGTTTCTTTTTTTGCAGCTCTTGATGCTGTTTTGCTTATCACTGTGGCGCAGGTCTTGATTGTGCTTTTCTGGTCGCTTGGTTAAAATAAGCAGAGATCAATTGCTCCCTTGCTGCATTTAATGATCTAATTTTCTCTCCTTTCCTCTCTGTTTTCTCACTCACTCGTGTCTCCTCATTCATGTGCACTTGCTTTAGAGTGTAGACACCCTGACAACTGCAACGGCACCCAAGGACTTTTTAGATTATCTTTGTTATAAACGCTGTTCTCTGGGTTTGGGCTCTGTGCTTTATATGGATCTGTAATGCTTTCCATGTGTTACTGGTGTCTGCAGAGAGACATTTCTATTTAAAGGAGGAATGTTTCTCTAATTAAAACTACCTTGAGTATTAGAAAGAGTTTAATATATGCTGTGTGTGTGTGTGTGCGTGCGTGTGCGTGTGTGTGTGTGTGCATACGTACTTAGCTATTGTTTGGGGACAAAGGGTGCATCTCAATCAGCTACTTAGTTCAGTAGTCAGGGCACTGGCCTGAAACTTGGCCATTTCAGGGTAGTCTCATGACCAAAACATCACTGTACTGCCTGCATCATCAAAATGTCATTGTCATGCCATTTTCACCTCAGTTCAGACGATTCCGTCACAGGCTTGGATATATTCTTATTCATTGTGCAGATTTAATACAAGTTTATTTACATTATAATATCATAATAATATTTTAGATCCCCAAAACCCATCTCTAAACTTAACCACTAATATAAAAAGAATATAACCAACCAACAATATAAAAGACATCACAAGTACAGTCACATAACTTACAAATGACTCATGCTGCAATTAAAGGTGCACTCAGTAACTTTGTCTTGAATTAACACTGACTCCTAGTGGCTGGGATGCTGCATAATTTAAAATCAATTGTTTACATTAATGCCTCATCAAGAATTATAAATTATATTTGACCATTTAGGCGCATACCCGCATTAGTGCGCTCGGAGCCCACGCGCATGTAAAGCGCACAAACATTCAATCAAACAGCACGCAGCTACAGATGTCAGGAAATAAAAAGTTAATCTTTTATATTTTATCTAGATCAACCAACCAGTGGTGCTCTTGCTATTACGATCGATATAATGAACACCCCTGGTCTAGATGTAGAACATAGGCTAAGTATATACAATTACTCAAAAGTTTATCATTGATATCGAGGACATCTCTCTTTTTTTTTCAGATAAACATCTAGATTGTTTTATCGCCCTGCCTTTTGATAACATTGCCTTAATCTCTCACATCAACCCAATAATCTCAGTGATAGATAGCTAAAATACAGACTATGTTATAGACACATAGAATCCAGTCAGCAGAAATATGAAATTTATCTCAATATGTTTCTTCAAATTAGAGGCCAGATTAATGCTGATATCTGGCTTGAGCAAGTTGAACTCAAATGACACAGTCAGGCAATTGGCCTTTTTCAGTGTGAAAAGCCCTTTCAGGTGTGGCTGAGATGTTCAGGTGTTGAAATGTGTTCGAGGCATCCTCCACATCCATAACAGTTGGCGCCCGATCTGCAGCTGCCATTCAAGTTTTTTACATGTGATTTGATTTGATAGGAGTCACAAGACTCTCCCTAGCCAATCATGTTGATAGATAAAAGCAAAATCAGGACAGGAAAGTAGAAAACACAGATGGTGGGAAAATAATGCATTAAAAGTACAGTTACAGCACTTAAAATGTACTCAAGTAAAAGTAAAAGTATACCATTTTTAAACTACTTAAAAAAGTACAATTGCTGAGAAAAACTACTTAATTACAGTAATGTGATTATTTGTAATTTGTTACTTTACACACCTGATGGTATGGTGAGTTTTATATTTTTTATATTTTAAACAAACAATATTTAAATCCCTGTGGTCACAGCTTCAACATGTCAACTCTGTTCCCGTTGTGATAATTTCTGTTAGAATTGTAGGATAAAATGTGGCATTTTTGTTTAGGTTATAGAGGCAGCTTTAACAGAGGAAAAAAACTAAATATCTCCAGTGTACAACACATGGTTAAGATTGAAAAATATTCAATTTTGTCAACTCTGTCAGAATTTTCAGAATAGTTTGAAAACAGAAGAAAAATCCTTGACTGAACATCATTATTAGATAATTAAAGAAAATAGCATGCTTTTAATGTGTCTGATGGAATTGGCAAATTACAGTAAGATATAAGTTATGAAGGGAATACATTAATGCATTTAATATAAAAATATTTAATATTTGTACCCTTATCTCAAGAATCAGTGACTTCAAGGTAAGACATCTAAACCAACTGTTTTGATTCATTTTATAAATGTTATTTAATCTGGCTGAATTTACCTGGCAAGTTAGGTTACAGCAACGAAAGTAGAAATATATCCTTGAGGTAACAAATGAGTTTATCACTTTTTTTTCCAGTAGAGTTGGTGGTATGTCACAATTTAGATAAATGTGTGTGTGTGTGTGTGTGTGTGTGTGTGTGTGTGTGTGTGTGTGTGTGTGTGTGTGTGTGTGTGTGTGTGTGTGTGTGTGTGAGTGAGTGAGTGAGTGTGTAATGGATCTTAGGGAAGTGGATGTTATGTTGTGCATGTGCATTGAGCTGTGATATACTGGTTCTATTTAATGCAGAACATTTTATTCATTGTGTGCTGTATTAAGAATTATGTGTAAACCAGAGTGAGAGAGTGCAATAATGATTGCATTTTCTTACACAATAAAATTATTTTGATATATTTTAAAATATATTATACTCTATAATTTTGAGCATCATGGATTTATTTCTTGTTAACTAAAGGATATGAGTTACTGCTTTTTGTATTATGTATTTTGAAAGAATTATTTTGGTATGGAAGATGGTATGGAATATTTTATGTATTTGTTGTTTTTTTTTTTTTTCTTGATATTCATCTGCAGATTTTTATTTTTATTTATTTTATTTTTTTATTTTTTCTGGTAAATTTACAATGAAATAACCAAATATTTTATGTATATTACTTTTTATTAGTTTGATCCTGTTTCGAGAACATATACAGCCCTATTCTTTCGTTAATTTGATTTAGGATTAAAATCCTTTTTGTTTTGTTTTAGAAATTCAAATCTAGCACGCACATTTCTATTTGCCGTCAAAAATGTTGGGCTTAGAGACTGAAAATATCTATAATAATTATCTTGTCTAGTGTTACAAAGGCAGACGAAGGAAGACGAGGGGTGAGGATCTAAATGTGGTTTTATTAAAATAATAGGACAAACAAGACTGTAACAAATGAAACATCCATGATGGGAAAACAAAAACAAACACACAAAAAAACATCCAAGGAGTACACAGGCTGGAGAAAACATCCACGGATAGCAAAGATAACATTCAAACATCTACATTCAACGACCGACCATGACTGGAGAACAAGCAGGGTTTAAATACACAAGCAAAATAATGACTAAATGACATGCAGGTGAGAACAATGAAGTGCATGGGCAGTGATGAGGGCAGGGAATTATGGGAAGTGGGAAGTCTATTATATTTCTCTTTCTCTCTGAACTATACGTGACAGTATAAACCTTGTTATATTAAAATATGTGGATTAAAGTAAAATTTAGACAATACATATATTCTTATTATAAGATATAGATAAGAGATTTATTTACTTGGGATGACAAGAATAAAAAGAAGAAAACATTAATATGTTTTCTGCAATGATGGTGTAACGAGTGAGGCAGCGAAGGCAGACGAGGAGAGCGGATCTATATGCAGCTTAACTTTATTTAAACAAACAAACAAATAAACACAAAGGAAAAACCCACAATGGGAAAACAGGAAACTTAAACACGATGAAACAAAACTGAGAACTCGGGCAGGGAACACATACCAGGCTTAACAACATTCAACGTTTCACCGAGGGGAGTGAAAACAACAGGGTTAAAATACATGAACATGGGAAAACGGGAGCCAATGAACAAACAGAACTCAAACAAGATGACAGGGTAATAAACAGAAACCAATGGCAAACTAACGAGGGCAGGTGAAAACAATGAACAGAGAACACGAAAGCTAACAAGGAAACTATGGAGCTACAAGGGTGACAAAAGTGAAAACTAAGGAACTACAAAAGTGACAGAAATGACAAACAAAGGGCAACAGTGAGACAAGACAAGGTATACATAACAGATGGAATATAATATGGCACAAGTAATTTGAGTAGTCTCGTTGAGATAAAATACAAAACAAAGCATCCATTAATCAATTTTCTATAGGAGCTTATCCTGTAGGGTTACAGGAAGAGCTGAAGTCCTATCTCAGCTGGTTCGGGCCAAAAGCAAGGAAACACCCTGGACAGGTGTCAAAACAATGCATATATCCAGTATTTCCATTAAGCATCAAACTCTGAAGCTGACAGAATGAAAATTTGTTATATGGATGAATATAAATGTAAAATATTATACAGATATAGACATATAGTGGCAGTATTGAAAATACTAACTTTTAGCTAGCAAACATACTTTGTCAAAGTTGCGAATAAGCAATATGACAAAATGATAACACAAATATTATTTGAGTAACAAGTTTTAAAGAGAAGGTAATGTAATATACAGTTGTGGGTGTGCGCATAAAAAACATCCAGTATGTCATGGAAATTGACTACGTAGCAGATTAAATCCACTATGTCATTGCCCTACAGTCTGCAGTGAGGACTACTAGAATGTTTCCTCATTTGAATAGTTCATCAAGTTGGGCATAGCTTTGGGCTTTTGATACCAGTGAGGCTGCCATGTCAACAGAGGGGTGACAAGATACCATAGCCAAGCAAGCAAGCCAAGAGTTTAGCTGTTTGGCTGAGCCTATGTGCGTGCGTGTGTGTGTGTGTGTGTGTGTGTGTGCGTGCGTGCGTGTGTGTGTGTGATCTCCCCAGAGGTACATCTGCTCCGTAGTGAGAGGACAGAGTAGAACATTTAGCAAAGCTCTGAGGAGAAAACAACATGTCACACACACATAAACACACAAGCACACACAAACTATCAACACTCACAAAAGCTGGTCACAAGCTGTCTTCAAGTCAGAAACACAGATGGAGAGAAACAGAGGTCGGAGTGAGATTAGTAAAAGAAGGATGGGGTTGGAGGGTTGGAGGATCTAAATGTCCCCATCCTCTAAAAGATTTGCCCAGCTGTCAGGTACCAGTTCCTTCAAAGCATTGTGTCCATGGACAACTTTGCCAATGCACCCTGACAGGCAACCATATGATTGGAATAAACCTCGCAAGCAATCAGGACTCACTGGAGCGACGTATCAAATGTGATCAACTGAGACAAGTGCCATAAATTATGCACAATCCTTTAATCACTCAGATTGATGGTTAAAACCGAGGTTTAATTGTAATTCCCCTCCCAATCAAAAGGGGGACAACACATATACTCTAGTATGTAACATTGTGCTGATTCTAAAACTGTGGAATATCAATAGAACTGCAGCAATAAGCCAAATTTAATTTGTGAACAGGCACCTCTATTAAAATGTCTGCTATAGCAGAGTGCCGCAGTGATCCTTCTAAAAGGTGTTTTTTAGTAAATTGACTGTCGTGGGATGACACCAGCAAAAAGTGCAAGCACACCCCACTGTGGTTGCAATGAGAATTTCAGAGGTTAATTCTGAATATTTTATATAAGCAAGTCAACACTCACTCAGTGATCTGCCTTAGTTCTGTTTTGCAATGTAAAGCTCTTTACTGTGGTTCTTGGAGTTCAAGGAAGGCAGATAAAGAAAAGACTTACAAATGTGTCAATGCAGAAATCCATTCATCAGTTTATTTTTCCACTCCTACATGCTCCCATACCTCCCAGTGTTAGACCCAATTAAAAAATTTAGAGCTATGATGTTATAGACCTTAGTCAGAGTAGATGTTATTTTTAACCCTTTAAGCTCTTAGGATGTTTTTAAAGATTTCCTGTTTTTTTGGCATACATGCTTATAATGTTAGAAAAAAAAGACAAACGTTCAGTGTCATTTAAAAAAAAAACTTTTCAATTTAGTTTTTTCAAGTTTTGAGACTCTCAGCCTGAGAAATACTAAACAATAACAAAAAAAATTTAACAAAATTTTTTTTTTCTTATTTTTCTGATTTGACATTATTTATCTCATTATAGATCTCTCTTTTTTTGTTCCTAGTCATGTCAACTGTAACTGAGTAAAATGTTGTGTTGATACGACAAAGCAATCAAAAGTTATGGCAGTACAAAAATTATTTATCACAGAGTCTAAAAATGTCTCCAAGTATCCAAAAGCCTCTCCAACCAAATACAACTTAATAACTGTACATAAGAATTAATTGCTCAACAATGACAAAATGTATGCTTTTCTCTAAAGCATGCAGGCATGAGTAACGAGATCTCATTCAGTTCCATTCTGTGTTATTTGAGCCATCATTGAGTCTGTGTCATGTACTTGGCACTATCTATTGTTGTCCATATGTAATTAGAGTAAACAATCTTCTCTGCCCATATTTGGATGACTTCCACCTCTGGTTGCAGCGATCTGAATCCTAATATGATTAGTTTAGCGTTCCATGCCGCTGGACAACGTAATACTAAATTTCTGATGAAGTCATGTGATCCAGGAAAGCTAACGTGTTTTTAGCCAGATAGTACATTATGTAGTGTGTGCCTCTAATTTACCGTATGTGATACTTTATGTTCCATTTATTTTTCGTGATATATCATCTAGCTTACTATTGTAACTTCCATTCCCTGGTGAGGGAACGAGACGTTTTGTCGAAGAAGCTGAACTTGAGAAAAGGCCAATCAGAAATTGGCAGACAGAATTTGCATGCTGAATTTGTGGACCAGAGGGTTAGGGAGGAGTCATCCAGGGAGCCGAGTTAGTGGGATTTCTAACTTCTAACACGTGATCGTCTCAGTGGAGGGTAAAGGCGCTAGGTGCAAGCGGTATACCCGGTCAGTTGTTCCGTGTTACCGAGTTCTAGCGGCTCGGACCTGAGAAAACACGGGACGAGACCGACTCAGCCCTGAGATTGTAATATCTCGTAAAGGTATTGGGTGTTGCCCAGCCCGCTGCTCTTCAAATATCTGCTAGGGAGGAGCCATTGACCAGTGCCCACGAGGATGCCACACTTCTCGTCGAGTGTGCATGGCCTGGGTGTGATAGGCCAATGCTATTGCATCAACGACCCAGTGGGAAATCCTCTGTTTGGTGACACGTTCCCTTTCCGCTGTCAGACAAAACAGACAAAGAGCTGCTCAGAACATTTAAAGCTCTGCGTGCGATCCACATAAGTACGCAAAGCACGCACCGGACAAGGCGGCAAAATGCTGGGTCTGCCTCCTCCTGGGGCAGCTTCGCTTGTAGGTTCACTACTTGAAACCTGAAGGGGGTCATAGGAACCTTGGGCATGTAGTCCGGTCACGGTCTTAGGACTACATGGGCTCCGGGCACCCCTAAGGAATCTGATAAGTCAAGTCAAGTCAAGTCAATTTTATTTGTATAGCGCCTTTCACAACACACATCGTTTCAAAGCAGCTTTACAGAATATCAGCATTAACAGACGATAAAACTGTAATGTCTATAAAGTCGATTAATCATCATTGTGTATTTAGATAAAATACGATTTTTAATAGTGTTTAAAAATAATTAAATGATAATTGTATTAATACCCCAGTGAGCAAGCTGTATGCGACTGTGGCAAGGAACACAAAACTCCATAAGATGTAGATTAATGGAGAAAAATAACCTTGGGAGAAACCAGACTCACTGTGGGGGCCAGTTCCCCTCTGGCTAACATTATGAATGTAATGTAAATATGAATTATGTATAGGTAAAATCATGGTTTAAAATTATTAAACCAAGTGTTAAGGTGTCAGTGATTAAACATCAATTGTGTTTGAACTGTAAGATTAATGACCAAAGTCTTTGAAGTCCATCTTGATTCATTGCAGAAGTTCACATAGATGCAATTGTCCTTGTTAATTGGCTGATGAAGGCTTTTGTTGGCAATAGTTAGTCTAAGCATTTCATTTCAAGATCGTAGTCCATAAATAGACCGAGGTGATGCAGGTTGGAGTTGGCATCATTTCATCCTCTGAAGTCCGTCATAATAGATTGAAATGATGTTTGGCTGGCACAGGCTGCATTTAGTCATCATCATTCTGCGACATGTAGCAGTGGAGTCCAACACGAAACAGGAATGGTGCTGGATCCAGCCGGTTCTGGTGACCTCAGGATAGGAGTCCCGAGGTTGAGACAGGGAAACAAATAAAAAGATGTATGCGTAGATGCCATTTAATTTATTGCAGAGTTAGAGATCATGCTCAATGTTTCTCAATGTTAAAGCAACCTAATTGTGGGTTGGAGGATAAATTAGGTGTATGCCTGGCTAAATAGATGAGTCTTTAGTCTAGACTTAAACTGAGAGAGTGTGTCTGCATCTCGAACAGGTGGTGATAATCAAGTTGTGCTTGTCCAAGGACTTGCCATCCACTGCGTCATGTTACATACACCTTCAAGGTGGAGAGGGACAGCCTCCCCTACAACCTCTCTTGCAGGGATGAAAACACTGACTGAACTGCACATCTCTGCAGGTCTTCAGACCGGGAAGAACACCAATTTGTGAACAAGCGCCACTTTGGGGCGTAAAGTTGCCTGGTAGAGGGAGCTCTGGCTTGGTTGATCGTGTCTACGATGGCAGGTGGTAGACCACTTAGATCTTCCGCATCCCGACCAGAGGCCAGACATGGAGGTTCCAGAGGTCTGGGGGAAGATGCCAGAGGGTGCCCCGTCCCTGAGAAAGCAGGTCCTTCTTCAGGGGAATTTGCCAGAGAGGTGCTGTTGCGAGGAGCGTGAGATCCAAGAACCAAGTCCGAGTAGGCCAGTGGGGGGCCACCAGAGCGACTTGTGCCTCGTCCTCCCTGACCTTGCACAGCACCCGTGCAAGAAGGTTCACTGGGGGAAATGCATACTTGCGCAGCCCCCGGGGCCAGCTAAGTGCCAGCGCGTCTGTCCTGAGGGGAGCCAGTGCTGAAGCGGTCTCATACTCATCAACCTTAGTGGCGCAACTGCCGCAGAGGATGCCATATGCCCCAGGAGCCTCTGGAATTGTTTTTAGAGGAACCGCTGTGCCTGGTTTGAACAAGGTGAGGCATTTCATCACTGACTGAGTGCGCTCATTGGTTAGGCAGGCTAACTCTATGTCGAGAAAAGATTGATGGAGGATGGAGTGGTGGTGGTGTAGTGGGCTAAAGCACACCATTGTGTCCTTGAGCCACCACCATTGTGTCCTTGAGCAAGGCACTTAACTCCAGGTTGCTCTGGGGGGATTGTCCCTGTAATTAAGTCCACTGTAAGTCGCTTTGGATAAAAGCGTCTGCCAAATGCATAAATGTAAATGTAAAAGAGATGCTCTGAACCAGGGAGAGATTGCTCTTTTCCCAGTTGGCCTGAAGCCCCAGACGGCTGAGGTGCCTGAGAACCTGGTTCCTGTGGGCACACAGTAATTCACGAGAGTGGGCCATGATGAGCCAGTCATTGAGGTAGTTGAGTATGCGGATGCTCACTTCCCTTAGGGACAAGTGCTGCCTCTGCAACCTTCGTGAAGACGCAAGGGGACAGGGATATGCCGAAGGGGAGGACCTTGTACTGATTCGCCTGCTGTTGAACCCGAACCGTAGAAGGGGTCAGTGTCGAGGAAATATAGAGTAGAAGCACGCGTCATACAAGTCAATCACTGCGAACCAATTTTGATGTCGGACGCAAGTTAGAATGTATCTTTGCGTGAGCATTTTGAATGGGAGTTTGTGTTGGCGTCTTCACTGTGCACCGAGGTAAAGCGGACGGCGCCGAAAAGGGGCAGGGGCCTGGCGAATTGAATCACGTAGCCGAGTCGGATGGTCCTGGCCAACTAGCGCAATGGATGGGAAGTGAAATCCATGCGTCCAGATCCGTGCAAGGGGCACTAAGGGGACGGTCCTTTTGACATACCTGGCATGGCTTCGCAGCGGGGAAAGGCAGGTAGTGTAGCGTCGAGAGGCAAAAGCACGTCCCGAGCACTCAGCACCCTCTGGTGCTGAGAGAAGAATTGAAGCACTTACCTTGTTCCGCACACCCGGCAGGTGTGTGACTTAGTCTTAGTGACTAAGGAGGAGGTCCTCTGTAGGCGAAACATGGCCAGCCAGGGGGCAGCCGTCATGGGTCCAGAGGCGGGGGGTCCGTGTCCGGGGAGCGCTGAAATGTGGCACCGGGTTGCCGTGAGGATGGCATTTGTGGGCCAGGTGATCCAGGGAGAGAGGAAATTGCTCTATTATTGTGAATGTGGAAACCGCAGCCCGATTGGGGTGCAATAAAGAAATTACCTTTAAATGAAGGTTCTCCTCCCGGCCCTACCCCGGAGAACGGAGTGGTATGCTTACCAGCTCCAAACGTCTCATTACCTGGGTCGTCCGTCTCAGGAACGCTTGGGAGTCTTCCGGGTCCTTGAGGACGTTCGCTCGACGCTGGGGCTGAGAGCTGGGCCCAGGTTGAAGCGGAGCTGCCTGACGTTTGGAAGTTGCAGGGGGATGCCCTCGACGAGCAGACAGAGCATGGCCCGTGATGGTACGGTGGCGGGGCATGATGTTGGAATGGCCTCCATCTGTTTCTTCACTGCTGAGAACTGCTGGGTGAAGTCATCAACGGTGTCACCGAATCGACCGAGCTCCCATATCTTGACCAGGTCCAGCCATAAATGATGCTCCTGGACCACGAGGGTGGCCATCGCCCATCCGAGTGCCAGCACTGTGACCTTCGTGGCCCCGGGGCGCGATCAGTCGAGCGCATTTCCTGCAGCACAGCAGAATCAGGACTACCCAAGTGCATATCTTCCAGTGCGTTATGCACCTCCAGGAAGAAAGGAAGTGGCTGTGAGACTTGGGGAACCAATCACCTAGCCGTGAGGGGTGAGGGGGGACGGAGGGTTCCAGTCCCGCCCTCCATTCACAGCGGTCCGGGCAAGCATAGCGGACATCTGCACATCAGGCTCAGACTGGACATGCAGACCTGGAGGTGGCAGCCCAGTCGAGTGATCAGCATCAGACGCCGCTGTGACGCTCTCCGATGCAACGACAAAATCATCATCCAGCTTGCGGGGTCTGAGGGAGTAAACAGACTGGCCATGAGATGAGCCGCTCTCACCTCGAGCCCGAACGGGAGCAATTTCTCATTGGCCTTTTCTCAAGTTCAGAGATGCACGAGGCTCTCAAGATGTTGAGGGGGTCTTTAATGTTGCTTTCTTCGACACAACGTCGAAGTGAGTGACAGACAGGGAAATTAAGTTATCGAAAACACTGCACATAAGCAACACCTGTTTACATGTAAAATGTATTTCAAAGTTACCTACTTAGCTATTACTCACTATGTTTTTGTCTGTGATTACAACATATAAGCTGGTTGTATTCTACTCTTTGAGAGCGGCACATGGCTATTTGAGCAGTTTGAAGTTTTTACAGCGTACAATATTATGTGCAGTGCAAAAGTATTAATAAATTATCAAAATAGAACACTTCTGATTTGTCTGCAAATTTCAAAGCACTTGTCCAGGTTTGGTCATAATGCCTTCATGCATAGTAAAGAACAGCTTCTAAGCTTTAAACAATATCTATTTTGTGTTGGTCAAGTTTGTAGTTATTAATATTTGGACAATTATTTTTTATTATTATTAGTATAATTTTTTTAAAAGCTGCAATGAAAGTGAAGTGTGACTGAGGCTAACATTCTACCTAACATCTCTTTTTGTGTTACATGGAGGAAAGAAAGTCATATAGGTTTGGAATGACACGAGGATGAGGAAATGTTGACGAAATTTAACTTTTTGTGAACTATCCTTTTAAGATGCTACAACACACTGAATTGATAAACTAACCCTGGTTTAGTGTAGCCTTATTAAACAAGAGGTGTTGTACAGTTTTTTAGATGTCTAATTTATGTTAATTTTAGATCTACTCATGTTCATAATTTCTTCACATTATGACCGTTAAAGCACAAATGCAAAACCTCAAAAAGATTTAGCAGGCCTATCTCCCATATAAAAAACCCAGATGCTGGTCCTGTCCTCTCAGGGGGATTGTTTGTGTGACGCTGAGGAAATTTATTTGAGGCTCAGTGGGTTTAATTGAGTCAGGGAAAGTTGGACTGATTGTTAAGCTTGATGATATCTCGCTAAATGTCACTAGGCTTTGTCGTCATGGTGACGATTAATTTATACGTCTGAGAGAGGGTTAACTCCTCCATTCAATCAAATATTATGGGTATTAAATGGGAAACGCTGGAAGCTACGAGGGATATTTTATTGTTTTGCATCGCTAACGCTATTCATTATCCTTCAATAATTTTTAGGTTTTCTCACATAGTTCCAGTTTTCACATGATACTGTATGCTAAGCGGCTGATGAACTGTTGTAGAGCCAACAACCTGTCTCTGAATGTCGACAAAACAAAAGAGATGGTTGTTGACTTTAGGAGAGCACAAGGTGAACACACTTCGCTGAACATCGACGGCTCCTCTGTGGAGATCGTCAAAAGCACCAAATTCCTTGGTGTTCACTTGGCGGAGAACCTCACCTGGTCCCTCAACACCAGCTCTATCACCAAGAAAGCCCAGCAGCGTCTCTATTTTCTTCGAAGGCTGAGGAAAGCACATCTCCCAACCCCCATCCTCACTACATTCTATAGAGGGACTATTGAGAGCATCCTGAGCAGCTGCATCACTGCCTGGTTTGGGACTTGCACCGTTTCGGACCGCAAAGCCCTGCAGAGGATAGTGAGGACAGCTGAGAAGATCATTGGGGTCTCTCTTCCCTCCATCAAAGACATTTACAAAAAACACTGTATCCGCAAAGCAACCAGCATTGTGGACGACCCCACACACCCCTCACACAAACTCTTTACCCTCCTCCCGTCTGGCAAGAGGTACCGAAGCATTCGGGCCCTCACGGCCAGACTGTGTAACAGCTTCTTCCCCCAAGCCATCAGACTCCTCAATACTCAGAGACTGGTTTGACACACACATGTGTCCTGAGTTGTACTTTAATTACTGTCACTTTATAACTGTCTGCTACCTCAATAACTGCTATGTGCATAGAACACTATCTCATAGTATGTTATGTTTACATTTTTAGAAACTGTCATCTTTTTGCACTACTGTGTACTGGTCTCTCACTGTGCCTATTGTCCTGTTCATTGTTAGAAATTTCTTGTACTGTCCCATACTTTTTGCACATGTTTGCATGTGCACTTTATATAGGTATATAGGTATATATAGGTATTTTATATAGGTATTTTATTTAGTTGTGTAGTCTCATGTGGTTCTGTGTTTGTCCTATGTTGTTTTTATGTAGCACCATGGTCCTGGAGGAACGTTGTCTCGTCTCGCTGTGTACTGTACTAACTGTATATGGTTGAACGACAATTGACTAATCACATCTCGGTAACATCTCAATAACTGTCCTATTATTTGACACTTTCACTCACTGATTAAAGTAATCATGTCTGACTGTGAATACTACATTGCTACAATGACCTCTGAAACTTAAAACTATTGATTTTAAACGATGCTGCATCCAAGCCTCTAGGTGTCAGCATAAGTCCAAGATGACACAAAGACCAAATTTACTGAGTGCACCTTTAAACCACATCTTCAGAAACTATTTGACAGGTGTGTGTGAAAAACTATTTTACTACCAGTCTCCACTTTTACTTTCACATTATTCTTCTTTTGTTTTTTTATCGATCCACATTCTTCGTGCATATCGCCACCTACTGGACAGAGAGGAGAATTTATAGTAAAAAGGACTTAAATATTGATCTGTTTCTCACCCACACCTATCATATAATTTTTGAAGATGTAGATTGAACCACTGGAGTTGTGTGGAATACTTTTAAGCTGCCTTTATGTTTTATTTTGTTTGTTTGTTTTTTTTGGGAGCTTCAAAAGTTTGGTCACTATTCACTTGAATTATATGGACCTACAGATCTATAAAAAAAAAAAATAAAATCTTTGTGTTCAGCAGAAGAAGGAAAGTCATTCGCATCTGGGATTGCATGATGGTGATTAAATGATGAGAGAATTTTCATTTTTGGACTATCCCTTTAGGGAACTAATGAGGAAGAAAAAAGTAAGTATTAAGAATGAGAGAAAGGGAATGGTTTACATCTATGAACCATATATAAAGCAGCCAGATGATCTTGCCCTAAGAGTTTCTAATTATTACTGACATTTTCAAAGCAGAAAGTAATGTTGCAAACTTGTTTTTTTGAAGTTGCATTAGAAATCTGGCATTTTGGTGTCTGTGCAAAGTATTTATTCACACAAACATTAAAAGTAACCCTAATCCACTACAGATAACTAATCCACTAGTACACAGTACGTTATACAGTATGTACACCCCCAAAGTACAATTATATGAACCTGAAATGGGATTCAGTAACACAGACTGTACTGCATTCTCAACTGGTATTGTAAATACTACTGCTGCAAAATCCTTAAAGAAGAGCTTAAAACTAGCTTGAATGTTTAAAATGTGCTAGCTACATAAAATCCACTCTGGCATTTTCTTGTAGCACATGCTCATTCAAAATAATGTAACAGAAACATTAAAACTTATTGAGGTTCAAAACATTTGTGACACAGACCTAACAATATGTTAATAAATCCAGATATGAAACTGTGTGTGCACTGAAAAAAATGTATAATAATATTTATATTACAAGTTTATGCACACAGTTTATCTAAGTAAATCGTAATGGTATGAAACCAAGTAGAATCTACTTAACTTTAAGACATAATATTGATTAAAGTGGGTGAGTAAATTGAACTTCAATTGTTTTGTAAATTTAGTAACTTTTAGAAATATGATATACATTGTGCTTGAATAAACGTAGTTAAATTTAAATATACATTTTATTTAACATGTCACGTTCTGAATTTTCCTTACAATCATGTTTAAACATGTACCACATGACATATGGAAGCATCCTACAGGGAAACTTAATGTATGCTATATAGTGTATGATACCTCATCACCCTGCATCACTGGTGATAGTAACAAGAATCAGATATCAACGGTGCAAATCTCTTCCTTCTGTGGATTTCAAAATTGTACTGTTATTATTATTCTTTTTTTCATTTTCTATCTTTTTTTTTTATTTATTTTGATTTTGTATTTATTTATTTGTATTATTTCTTATTACATTTGTTACACAGTCACACTCTTCATTCTGCTGGTGTTTATCTTTGGAAATCAGGTCATCTCGACTCAGTGGCTGGTGTAATGTGCTGGTAATCTGCAGGTTGTGAATTTGTGTTCCAGAAAATTCTGCATTGCCCTTGAGCAAACCACTTAACTCAATTCACAGCCCAGCTGTTGCTGCCAGACAGATGTAACAGTTATGTTTGCCTTCACACCCAGACAGTATACAATTTGTAATATTCATGCTAATTGATAGCGATTTGAAGTTTGTGTTCTGTTTTTTCTTGTCTTGCAGATAAATTTCTGGGGAACATGTTGCTAAGTTACGGACGAATACTTAGTGTGTCATTTACAGCTGAGATGAAAGAGCTCTTGCCCAGAAGTGCAACCGTGGTGCTGGAAGGATCCGGAATATATGTTACTGCTGATTTGTACTCTCAAGAGCCATACCCCTCACTGGACAAGACACCTATCAACACCTTCATTCTCAGGTGTGTGTGAGTGTGAGTTTGTTATTCCTTACCATATATTCACTCAGATGTGAGAGGATTATGAGCATTCAAGCAAGATGGAAATGTCTTTTTTGTTGGTAGTTTGTAATTAATAAATACAACATTAAAACATTGCTAAGATATAGCATGTGATTCTTTTTGGCTTGAGTATTTTAAACTATAACTGTTTGATGGTTTAACAAAATAAACAAAAGTCTGTAAGACTTTACAGTGCTTATGTGAAAATAACTCAAATTAGAGGCAATTTCTCATTCTAAAAACAGCCTCATTAACAGCCTCATCAACTAGGACTGGGCAAAAATTAAAAAATCAACTCTCTGATACATCATGACCTTTATTTGAACAACCTTGAAGAAAAGGTGCTTGTAGTTATGTTATAATGTTCAGTTTCTGTGACAATAATTAATCAAAAATCTTCTCTCTATTATTATGTTTTTTATTGGCTCCCTGGGAGCCCATATTCCAGTTTAAAGAGTGAACAGGATAATAAGGTCTCAAATATTTTTAGCAGATGCTATTTGCAACATGCTTTTTACACACCAGTGCAAATAGAGGCAAATATTATTTGCACCCCTATTGAAATACTAACATACAGTATAGGGGCATCACTGCAGAGTGTTTATTGTGTTTATTTAACCTTGTGCGACCCCACGTACACATGTGTGGATGATGTATTTTGGCTTTACTATTGTAGTGGTTTCTACTCAATTCACCAATGACGTAGAGATTTATGAGCACATGTCATTTAAGGTGTGGTTATGAGTGTATCACATGGGGCACCAGTTCAGAATACTATCTTAACAATTTAAGAACACTCCCAAAAGAGCTGTTCAATCATTTAGAATTAATGTAAACTAAATGAAATTGGACAGCTGATTTATCTGACGGATTTGTGAGAGTCTGGACAACTAGTAGAGTCTTTTATCATCAACACAATGAAGACACAGTTGTAATAAAATGTATGAAACTTATTAACAATAGATATGCAAGAGTAAATACCACAATTATTAATAATGCTAATATTTGAATATGCATTGCTAAAGGATAATAAACTAATAACCAAAAAGGAAAGTACTGAATTAAACAATAAAACAAATAAATGATTTGTACAGAGAATGGATAAATGCAATGCTGTTGAACTAATGTAGCAATGGGAGAGAATTGTATGGGAATGCTGCTTATGGTGAACCACCTAATGGCTCTGGCAAAATAATGCTTATTTATCATTAAACAAATAATATTCGTATTATTTGTAACAAGCTGACCCCAGGGAACTGTTATCTAAGCAAGTTAGAAAAACATATGCTGCAGGTATCAATTAATGCCAAGGTCTCTAGAAAGAGGTTTGGTAAGTTTATAGTTACACAGTTACACAAAGTCGGGTGATCAGTCCAGAAGTAGAGTCTTCCAAAGGCGATATAGGTAGCGTGCAGTGGGAAAGGTGCAGTGTTGCGATCCAGAAGTCGTTGCTATGCTGGGCTGGAAGATGCTGAACTTCGGTTGCCCCAAGAGGGTCCTTGAAGAGTGAACCGGGCAGCTGGGTCAGTTGAATCTTCACAGGGTCCTTTACAGGCTGGCTGTGTCACTGAGGAGCCGTGTGGGACAGGCAATGTCTGCCAAAGCAGAGGTCCTTTGTGAACTGGGCAGCACAGCTGGAGGGGCCTTAAGGGTCAGATAAGGTTCCTCAATGCTGGGGCCCTTTTTCAGCTAGAGTGCAACAATATAACAATAAGGCAATATAAAATGCTCGCAAAAGCTTAACCTGAACTATCTTGTAGCCGCTTTCCTCATCAACTCAGAAACTCGGGACGTGGTGTGTCTACCCGGGGGACATATTTATCCCTTTTTGATGAGGATGAGATTGAAATCTGGTGCCTTTCCGATCCTGGAGTGTGATTGGCCACTGGTGTCTGAAGTAGGCAAGGCGCTGCCCACCCTATTGTGGAACTCATTTGCTTAGCATAAAGTACAGTGTTAATACAGTGTCTTTAACATTTTACTCATGCATTATTTATTTACCAAACCACTTTCAAATTATTAAAGGCGTCATCTAGAACAGATAGAGACCAAACATGATAAGAAATGGTTAAGTCATCGTCCATGAATTTGTTTATCTGTTAAAAGGTCTGTCCCGTGAACTGTTGTGTTAACTATCAAAACCATGAAATGGAGTGACTGTGTTGTAGTTTATATTAATTTAAGGCCTCCAAACAAAAACATTTTAAGGTATGCATAGATCTCTGTGGCCTTCCATTGCTTTGCATCCGGGAGGTCCTGAAGGAATTTATGGCAGTTCTTGCCTACCTTAGGAATGAGTTGGTGGGGGCAGAAGGTCCCCTTTTTGCCCTGTAAGAGGTGTCTGGTAGCTGTCTTAGCATCTTATCTGATGTTGCTGAATATTTGTTTATGTTCATTCACCAAGGATCCAATCACAGTGTGGCACATCTTCTTCCACATCAGCAGTTAGAGAGGGGCCCTGCAATAAACATGTCCATGGAATGCCATCTTGAACTGATGTTCACCACACTATAAGCAATACATCATTTAATTGCATTTAAACCAACTGATCTTAGTTCAGGAGATTTAGGGCTGTCAGTAAAGGGTTCAAATTTTGTCGGACAGAATCATGTGACAAAACAACATGGCGCCAATCACAGCGGAGTTTGTCTTTGGGAGAAATCAGGCGGATGCTTTTGGAGCGTCTCACTGTGGTTGTGTCGTGTCAAAACTTTTTTTTAGGTCACTGTGTCAAGTTAACTGTAGTTTAATACTTAGAAAAACACATCTTGAGATCCCTAAATTTGGTTTTGCACTCTATCAAACTATGTTTTGACGCAAGAATGCGTCCTTGTGTTGTGCTGTCTGCTAAACAGTTTGTTTGTTCTCTGGATAAGCTGTGCATTACCAACTGTCATACTCAGAAGATTAAATAAAAAGCAGACACACACAAACACCCACACAGTCATATTAATTCTAACTGATATGTTACTCTGCTTTGTGGTTCCCAGGTTAACAGAGAAGGATGTACAGCCATCTATAGCCCCCTATGAGTTTTTCCGAATGCTCTTTAATCTGACTGCACTACGTGTCAGCAATGCAGGGGGCCAGAATTGTGAGTAATTGTTTATATGCGTGATTGTTTGTGGAAGCGTGCAAGGATGAGAATTTGTGTCACAATGACCATTACAGATGAAAAGAAACAATTTAAAACAATGAAGGTTACATGCAGCTAAAACTTTGCTGAATGTACTGGACTGTAATCAGTGATTGAGTGCTCAGTAACTTTAAACATGCATGCGCTAATTCTCTCTTCCACACCTGCTCATCACTGCCATAGCACAAATCAACCGAGTGTCTGGTGTCGAACAAACTCAACAGAGATAATGCTCATCTCAAAGAGTAATAACAGGAAAAAGGGTAATCCTGCAAGAACAGAGTTAATAAATCTTCTCTCAAATGCTTATTTCTTTGTGATTTTTTTACTTAACTAAAAATATCTCAGAAAAGAGGGTAATAGATAATGATGGCTCATTGAAGCACTTTTGGAGCTAGTATTGGATATAAATGTCTTTGTAACAATAAAAGGATGGGCAGAAGACCGGAACCAGCTGAACAGTCAACATGAAATGTAATGTAAAACTCAACTTATAACAACATAAAACATAAGGAAACACAGACACACACACATGCAGCTGGCATTGTAATTTTTAAAAGTGGTGCATTCCGCAACCGTATATAGCCTACTTTTAAAGATCTTTTGAAAAAACAATCAATAAACATATTGGCCTATATATATGATTTAGTTGAGTGTGTTTTATTACTGCCTTGGCTCCATTACTGCATTTGCTGTACAGTGTGACGGTGTAGCTTTTTGTGAAGCTTCTGAGCTACTTGTAGGAGAATGTAGCTTGATACTGGAAAAGCTAGACAATTGTGAAAATAGCTTAACTACTGTCGCACTACTGTAAAATGTTGTTAAGTTAATAGGGTTGCTACTTTTAGCTAACTACTCTCCAACACTGCTGCACACATCCATACATATTCATTAGCATGAGTAGGTGTCCTGCAATATTTCAATTTGTGAAAAGTTATTTGATTTCCCTGATTCTAAGGGCCAATCTATAGGAGTCTCTCTTGAAACAATGTCTCTCTGTTTCTTTCCTTTATCAAAGATTGTAAATTAGAGCAAACCAAAAACAATTATTATGCATCTGTCAGATTCTGCACTGAGAGTTTCTGTTATTAATTCTAGGAAACTGCTATGCTGAAATGCGTGTTTGTGCTTGAACTTCCTTTCTGCCTCAATATAAACAAGATAATCAACTTGTCTGCACATACAAACACCAATATCTCTCAGAAACATGCATAAAGATCAGTCTTGCCATGATATGAAAGTTTCGTTGAGAGGCACAGGACCCCAAGACACTGGAAAGAGAGAGGGCCTGGGTGAGAGAGAGAGAGAGAGAGAGAGAGAGAGAGAGAGAGAGAGAGAGAGAGAGAGAGAGAGATTTGGAGATTTTGGTGTACAGTCTCCCTAGATCACTATATATGAGGCAGTATGGATGCCTGAGAGAAACAAAGACCCACTCACCTTCGCCATGTACCACCTCTTCTCCACTCAGCCCTTATTGATTAATTCATTCCTTCTTTATTTATTCATACGCTGATCATAGATTCAATCTGCTTGCACACAGTAGTCCAGATGTCTGTCCGTGCGTTAGCAAAATAGAGAGAGAGGCAGAGGGGAGCTTTAGTAAGCAGGCTATCTAAGCTACATCGTGAGGGCAATTCCAAGTGGATAGGAAACTATGGTAACTTTTCCCGAAGTGAATTCAGCACTAGTAGTTTATGTTGTTAACAGCATTGCAACCAACTAAGAGCACAGTTGATCAGATGAGCCAGTCGAGACATATATCAATTTACAATAAAAAGATGTACAAATGGCACTTGATGACATCCAAATGTATGCATTTCTGTCTCAATTGTTTATCTTGTTCCTCTGCAGATATTAGATTGGTTAGATCAGTTTTACTATCAGATATAATTAATAATTAGATGGAAATAATTTATTTCATTAAATTCTATCCTCGGGGCACCACTCTTTGACAAGAGAAAAATTATAGTAAGTGACTGATCAAGTCTCATAAAATTCTACCCTGAAGATTGAGTATTTTGATTGATAATCAAAATAGTCGAAAAGGGGAAGAAGCTAGTCGAATTATTGCCATACGAATCCAACAGTAATCTGGTTACAGTTGGCTTCTAACAACAACAATTTAACAATACTGAAGTAATACAGGAGTTCTTGACTTGGCAGAGGCTGGCTTCATCACAATATACAAACAAACAAACCAGGAGTACTTATTTTAATATAACAAGATTTATTATAATCAAATAGCAATGAACACTGCCAATACTAGATGAATATAACACAAAAACATAAAGTGGAAATCCTAACTAAATGGTAGAGCTATATGCTAGTGTATGTGTGTGTGTGTCTCGATTCGGTAACAAAGACACAAAATGGCGGACAAAACTCCACGTGTGGAACCAGTTCAAAATGGTGGATCGGTTTCAGCCTTAGAGCTAGTTTCAAAATGGCGAACCGAATTTAATATGGAAATTAGTTCCAAAATGGAGGGCTAGGTCAGAAGGGTGGAGCCACCGGTTATTTGAATGTGTATTGAAAGCAAGATGGCTGGATCAGATCCAGCACAACGGAGCAATGGAGAGAGCGAGAGAGAGAGAGTGAACAAACAGGGGTTAATGCAATTTAACAGAGGATACACGCTGGTAACAGCGAGATTGAATCGTTAATTCAGATCACTCAATAAAATAAAATTTCCCCAAAAATCACGATCACATAAATCCAAACAGCAATCAGCGATCATAGTTAAATGTACAGTTGTAAACAAAACATCAAACGTTCAGCGATCGTAGTTAAATATACATACAGAAAACGATTGAGAAGGGACGCTAGTCACCTTTCCGTTTTCTAAATAAATTCACTGTTGTCTCGCAGTGAAACTGA
Source organism: Xyrauchen texanus (assembly GCF_025860055.1). Taxonomy (NCBI): domain Eukaryota; kingdom Metazoa; phylum Chordata; class Actinopteri; order Cypriniformes; family Catostomidae; genus Xyrauchen; species Xyrauchen texanus. Next base: position 33,790,213 of record NC_068278.1, on the reverse strand, counting down.
AGTGAACCGGTTGTAAATAGTATACAACATGACTGAAACAAAGCTAAGTTAATCTTACTCTGCTGTGGCCAAATGGTGAGGTTTGGAAAAACGTGGTCTCTCTTTGTCCAGAAGGAGGGAAATTCCTTTTTGTAGGTATATGGGTCTCTTTAAATCGCAGCAAGGCTGTAAATGTCAGCAGCGAGGCTGGAAGCAGAGAGAGAGAGAGAGAGAGCGAAATCAAATCGGACCGCTAGTTTTGTCAAGAAGATGACGTCATCGGTCATAGGCCGCTTTTGACAAATGACGTATGTGATTGAGTCCATGGGTGGGACTTCCCGTTCGGCTGTGAAGCATTCCGGGAAGCCGAGTTCAATGTCTCCCCTTCGATCATAGAACAAAGGGCCATGCTGTCTCTGCTGCCATTTTTAGTGGGGCAAGGCCCTACACATTAAAGTGATAATGTTACAAATAAAACATATTTTTAAGGTCATGTGTTTCAATTTTCGCTAAAATTATTTTCTCATATCAATATCAACTATTAGTTAACATTAGTTAATGCAGTACTGTAGGCAGGGTTGGGTGTAACAGAATACATGTAATGGGATTACATATTTAAAATACAAAATATAAGTAACTGTATTCCACTACAGTTACAATTTAAATAAATGGTAATTAGAAAACAGTTACATTCAAAAATACATTTTTATTTCTGAAGAGATTACTTTGCCATTTATTGTTATTTGTTTCATTAAATATTTAGTCCTTTCAGATGGAAAAAATGTATACATATAATTGATGCGATCCAAAGTGCATTTGAACAGTGGTGAAACACTTTCTTATGATGTGTTACATTCATACGAGCAGACAGAGAAATACGTTTTGAGTATGTTTGGAGCAGAAGAAATAGAAATAAACCTTGTGTAACTCATATAATTTTTTTATCAAGAAAATTCACATTGGATCATAATTTCTTTTTTTCTAGTAAAAAGGGCAATTAGGGCAAAAATCATATACTTGAGAATATTTTTATTGTTTTCCTGTAAAAATATCTAAAAATCCTTAAAACAAGATCAATTAGATTAATCTAGTTTTAGAAACAACACTGCATAAGGTTTAGGTTTTTCAGATAATGTATTTTTAACATGTATATTTATACACAGTTTTTATAGTCAAAACAAGTAAAAATATCTACTAGTGCTGAAGAAGTAATCCAAAGTATTTAGAATACGTTGCTGACCTTGAGTAATCTAACAGAATATGTTACAAATTACATTTTACAGCATGTATTCTGTAATCTGTAGTGGAATACATTTCAAAAGTAACCCTCCCAACCCTGAATGTAGGTATAATGCGCTAACAAGGAACAATATATTTTTACAACATTTATTCATCTTTGTTAACGTTAGTTATTAAAAATACAGTTGTTAATTGTTAGTTCATGATAGTTCATATTGTATTAACAAATGTTTATATATACAACTATTAACTTTTAAAATATATAAGTATATGTTGAAATAACATTAAACAGTATTGATAAATGTTGTAAAAGTATTGTTCATTGTTAGATTATTTTAACTAATTTTGTTATTAACTAATGTTACCTTACTAATATTAACAAATGGAACCTTATTGTAAAGTGTAACTGTATGTCTCTCATGTTAATATAATATTCAGCAGATGTCTTTGAGACGTTTAGGATTTCAAATGTTTATAAATCTGATCTTTTTAAGATGTTTAGCTGATGTTTATTAGATTGTAATGCTTTCCAGATGAAAAGATCTAACAGGGTACTGGGAGATGTACATGTGTTATCTGGGTAATGTAAAGTTTGACCTAGAACACTTCAGAGTAGCCAAAGACTGTCACTTGCTCTGAAATTTCAATTTAAATACCCTCTACTAAGTGAGCTAACTCTTATTTAGTTTGAGAATTTGAGAGAAGTTATTGTGCACAGCCAGATTTAACAAATGTGTGACTGGCACTAGCTAGCATGCTGTTATCTTAGCCTGATGTATGAGGCCAATGTTTCAATTACCCATCATGCATTTGACTGTCTCTCTTCATGGTGCAGATTTATATCCAACTGATTGAGTTAGACTAAAGTTGATTCACCTCTCAATGTATATTTTGAAGTAAGTTAATGTGAAAGTATTTGTTTAAAGAGATATGTGTTACACTTTACAGTAAGTTTCTATTTGTTAAATTACTTCGTTTAGGCATGAAACTCTAAATTGCGCAAGCTGATAGGTTCTTTAAATGTGTCTGTTAGTCACTCAACTCACTTACATGTGATATGTCAAGCCAATTGGTTCAAATTAAGCTGATATTGTCCTTTGACATACCCACATTATTGAACATTAGTTAATGCATGAACTAACAACAAACAATATTTTTAAACAGAATTTATTAATCTTGGCTTATGTTAATTGATAAAACCACAATTGTTAGTTAAGATTGCATTAATAAACTACTTTTAATTAAAAAAAAAAAAAGCATTAGTACATGCTGAAATGAACATTTCAGATGTCAAGATTAACAAATACCTAATAAGTATTGTGCATTGTTAGTTCATGTTAACATGTAGTTAACTAACATTAACAAATAGAAGCTTTTTGTATAGTGTTACCAAGATATCTTAGAATTTCTATGAAGAATTTTTAGACACTTTTTAGCCTGGTCTTAAAAGAAGTATTTTAAATTCAGCAGTTCTGTTTTTTTTTTATTTCTCTCTTATTTCTTCTCTTGTTTACAGATACCTCTCAACTCTCCAGGGTAACCATGGAATCTGCACGCAAGGTTAATTACCTCCCTGATGCGGCATGGCTTGCTCAATGGGTAGAGGTGTGTACTTGTCCCACGGGATTCACAGGGCAGTTCTGTGAATTCTGCACCCCTGGATTCACCAGAGAGACCCCTTATGGTGGACCCCTCTCCTCTTGTGTTCCCTGCAACTGCAATCAACATGGAATCTGCCATCCTGAGACAGGTGGGGGGGTGGGGGTAGACATGCTCCATGCTCATTAGATGACATGCTCCAATGCAGCATGTCATCTATAGAAAGTATGGCCTATTCTGTTTTTCTACCATACAAAGGCAAAATGTTGTAACTATGCAAACACTGACACTGGCTTCAAAGTTGCTTGTAGTTACTGCAATTTTCACTCTTGTTTTCTCTGAATCTGAGATGTTATGTGTGCCAAACCCATCATAATAGACAGTCTACATTTAAGATCAATTCACACTGCCCCAGTACACTCTAACGTTCTGAAGTTGGAAGTTGGATTAAGAATGTTGGGAAACATAAATGTCATTGTCAAATTGCCAAATCAAACACCAACATGGTTTACAAACTGACCCAACGTGTTTGTTGGGGCATTGTGAATTGGCATTTAATTTATGTTCAGTTGAAAAAGACCTGATTTTGGTCTCAAGTCAATTTTAGTTAAAACATTGACAATGTGTAATTAATGTATTTTGCCTTTGCACATCAGCATAGTCTTTCCATTCAATTGTTATACCTCCAGCCCAACTCCACCCCTTTTATCATAATCCTCTTGTTCTTTTACATTTCCTTACTGCTTCCCTCATGTTCCCCTAGGTCTTCCTCTCTCACTTTTTAGTTCTTCCTACTGGTCTTTCTGTGCAGGGTAGATAGAGTTCACGCTCACCACTCTCTCCTCCATTAGACCTGCGAGCAAGCCTCCAGCTAATTAATTGTAATGTTGATGATGCATCAGAGTGTTTATTTGTGTGTATCTCCTTTCAACAATTACTCCTGGTGTGAATTTGTGCATTTGTCCTCCCATCTTTCTCTCTATCTTTCACACTGACAAGTAATTTCACTCTCTTAATATGCGGCAAATTCAACCTCCATTATTCTTATTATGAGTGTAATGTGTGATTAGTTTGCTACAAGTCTTTAACATTACAAATGAATGCATTTATCAGACATGCCTTTATCTACTACTCTGGGAGAAGCAAAAAGAAAAATGAAAGAGATTTGCAAGAATGCAAGAGAAGAGAAGAAAAAGGGAGGGAATTTATGGAGGAAGGGAAGAAGTAGCCAGGAAGGAGGGAATCAAAGCAAGAGGAGCTTGAGGGAGGTAGCAAAAGAGTCAAGCGAAAGATCTAATGAATGTATGCACAGGAAATCTCCACCTCCTAGGAGAAAAGGAGGAGCCCACTCCTTTATTTTTTTATGAACCTATTTAACTTCAAAGCAGATTTCGCCAAAATCACAGCAGGCGCTGTTCATTGCCATTTAGCTGCTTTAATATTTCCCAGGTTAGTAAATAGAACTAAAAGTCCCTACTGAAAACTCATTCTCTTATTATTAGCATATGCACACATCACTCTCCATTTTTCTCTGCACCAAAAACAATGTATTTTAAGATCATTTCCTATTCGTGAGCCTAGTTATGTTTCGTTAGTCTTTTGATGAAAGTTAATTCAATCTAATTTCCTCATAAAGAAAGGTTCACTCTCTTAAACAGCTGACAGACCACACCCCTTTGATTTATTATCTCAAAGCAAGAGGGTGTTTCTCACACTTATGTAATATGGTTGTAATTGGCTGTTAATTGGTGATTAGTCTTGTCACTCAGCACAGGTGTTGTTTGTTTGGCTGGAGATATAAAAAAGAAGGGAAGTTTGCTTCTCCAGGCTGGACCAGTGGTGCTTTATAATTGTGATTTATTTCAAGCGTGCCTGTTTGTGACGTTTCTATTTTCCTGCGAGCAATTATAGCAGATTGGGAATATTTAATATTTGAGTGAGAAAATGGAACTCTTGCACAGTCTTACACCAGAGGGCTAATGAAGTCAAGCATATGTCCTTCGGATGCACATATATTCTGTGTGTGTGTTATCTGGTTCTTTTCCTGAGCATGTTTATTGAAGGGATCTCATCCATAACAACCTAGGCTGAGAGGGCTTGTATTTGCCTTTGGGAGGAAAAAAAGAGGCAAAGAGAGAGAGTGAAATAGAAAATTTGTGGTTAAGTGGGAGCATGGTTTATCATATAAATGTATATATACATTATCAGCTACCAAAATCAAATCACTTTATTGTCACACGACCATATACACAAGTGCAACAGTGGGTGAAAGTTTTGTGTGCAGTTCCGAGCAACATGACAGTGACGAGACATATACAATTTACAATAAACAACATATTTACGCAACACAATTTACATATCAAATGTACACATAATTACACAACACAATAATAATATACAATTTACAGTAAACAATACACACAATATAGAATACACATACAATATACACAGTCACCAATGTGAGAGCATACATTTTTCACCTTAACATATGGGGTATCGTTCGTGGTCTGTTGTGTCTTTCTCACTCTCTTTCTCTTCGAACCTCTTGCAAAGTAGAAAGTAATTAGATTTGAATCAGTACGTTTAACTTAAACAATAAATTACAATTAATACTTTATATACGCAAATACACTCCACATAAACCTTGAAAAATTAAATTATTTAATAATGCTTTTATGGTGTTTTTTTTATTATCTTTTTAATTTTTTTCTGACACAACCAGGTCCTTATCTGCTTTATTAAATGTAATAGATAAGCATGAACATTCGCCTGTTATGTTCCAAAGAAATGTTTGGAACAGCATAAGGGTGAATAAATTATTACTTAAATATAAATTTTTGGCTTTTAAAAAATCAGCAAATATAGAAAAAAAAAGCTAGACCCACAAGTTTCACGAAAACCACATGCATGTGGCTAAAGCATGTACAGTTAAAGTCAGAAATTGACAAACACCTTAGCCAAATGCGTTCTTATTCACTGCAGCGGGCCATATAAAAGAGGTGAAAAGGCATAATGGAAGAAGAGGGATAAAAGAGGAAGATATTCTTCAGTGAGAAAAGACAACCGACTGTCTTTTCATAGAAAATCAGCGGCCTATTTTTCAGAGTCATGAGGACACAGCTTTAAAGTCAAAGATTAAATGGCTAGAGTATCACTGGCTCTGGTATTCCATCATCTTAGTTTCTGTTCTAGAAATACTATGTCCATACATAATATAAGTGAGGATCATGGTATCAATAAGCAAGCAATATTGTGCTTCTAAAACACATACACAGTCTTACTGTAAATAAATCTGTTTGTTGTACGCTCTGCTCAAAGGAAAGGGTTCTAAATATTTGTTCCATCTGACACCACTGCGACCTGCATTCTTCTAACCATCTGGAGCCTCATAAATTAAAACGGCACAGTCTAATTAGCCCTTTAATGTTGACCAAATTCAAATGAATATTCTAACGAGTAAGACTGCATTATGACAGATCCAGGCCGACAGGTATTGAGGTGCAGAGCGCCCTTTCCTAAAGGACAGCTGCAGGGATGGTCCTTTTCATCTCTCTGCTTTGGGAAAGAGATCTTTACTTTTACTCTCATTCTTTCACCCCTCTCAAAGAGTCAGGAAGGGCCCATGTGGGGTTGGTGACATTTAGCAACCCTAAAGCAGTGAATAATTCAGAAAGCGAAGAGGTACAAATGTCAGGCGCTGGGAATAAACTTTGCCTGAAGAGATGTGAGATTTCAAATGAAGACATTGATATGATAATTCCAACAGACTTCTGGCCAATGGATATCGTCCTGTTTTGCATAGCTCAGAGGAATCTGTGAATATTTAGGATGCTGTTTTAAATAAAATACAAATTTACTGGCTCTTTTCTGTGTCCATTAATTGAACACCATGTAAAATTAACTTGATTATTCATTAAATATAAATCATTTTCTCTTCTATGTGAGAACATTTTGATATCACTGTCTCTTGAGGAGCAATTTGAGGGAATAAGCAGGCTTTTGTTTGATATAACAATGATGATAAGCCAGCAGCTTTTGATCTGCCTACAGGAAAGTGGTTGTTTAAATGTTGTGATTGTGTTTCTGTGTGCTTATGTGTAGGGCATCTGCCTGTCAACAGGTGTCACATCTGTCTCATATTACCATAAGGTCAACTTTAACAACCATTGATGCTGACAGGCAGATGGTAGCCAGTATTTTTTGTACACTCAAAAAGATTTAAGTGTAACCATCTCTCCTCACCTTTCTCTCTCACCTTCCCTTTCTCCCTGCATGCCTGCTTTCTCTTTCAATACCTCTGAGGTTTGCAGTTACTGGCTCTTCGTGCTGAAAAACATTCTGTGATGAATAATTTCAGCTGGATTGCACACATTCTCATCACCAGTTTCAGGACTGACAGAAATGTTGTCATCTTTCATCTTCAAGCCCTCAACTGAGTTAGTTGTGATTTTAATAAATTTGGTCCCTGTCACCTGTTGCCTTTGGATTGCAACATGGCTGTAGCATTGAATAGAATAAAATTGGTCACAAATAATTTTTAGTCTTGTAAAGGAAATGAGCTTAGCATTTAATTTTTGAAAACCTTCAAGACATACAGGTGAGTTGGGGCCTGGGTAGCTCAGTGAGTATTGACGCTGACTACCACCCCTGGAGTCGTGAGTTCAAATCCAGGGCATGCTGAGTGACTTCAGCCAGGTCTCCTAAGCAACCAAATTGGCCTAGTTGCTAGGGAGGGCAGAGTCACATGGGGTAACCTCCTTGTGGTTGCGATTAGAGGTTCTCGCTCTCAATGGGGCATGTGGTAAGTTGTGTGTGGATTGCAGAGAGTAGTGTGAGTCTCCATATGCGGAGTCTCTGCAATGTCATGCACAACGAGCCACATGATAAGATGCACGGATTGAACACATTTCATCAAAATAAAATCATTGTACAAAGTGTAGCCAAGTTTCCATATACCATATATAGCAAAGTATACTTACAGTAAGCAGGTAACAGGTGTGCTAATATTCACGCTGATATAACAGCAGGATTGTGAGTGTCATGTTATTATTTTTTATGCAATAAGTTTGTAAACAAGAAGTTTACATTGAGTAACATACATTTTAAACATAATGTGGCCAAACTTAGCCTAGTTGTGGTATAAATTGTCACTAAGTCACAATTTATGCACTACTAAATACTTCAGTGTTGCACGATTAAACTACATATTTGACCAGGAGTAACAATTGGAATAAAAAAGCAGACTGATATTTAATGACATAAATGATCTAAGCAAACATAAAACCATCCTTAAGAAGAATAAAAATATAAGACTCAGGTGTTCTCCCAGAATGATGATATTGCATGTTTCCAGTTGTGGAAACCATTCACAGTAAAGGCTGGTTAAAATGTATTTTTAATGCCAGTCCTTTGACTGCACAAAAGCAACAATAACTTTTTTATTTGATATAACAAATGGAAAAGTAAACTATCGTTAACATTTCACAAGTGTCGACATAATATTTTTCCTTTAACTTTAGCACATAAAAAACTATTTTGGAAACACTTTTTGTCGTGAGAAAAAAAGGCATTAAAGCAAAAATGTATTGTTGCGTGACATAATTTACATCACCTCTGTCCTCACAACAAACAGCATATCAGAGAGGAACACTTTGGAATGATGAGGAGAATCAACTTTTCCTTAATTTCATTAAAGACAATGACATTACCTTTATTATTGGTTGTGGCAGGGTGTAGGATCACGACCCGGCCCCGCCCTCCACCCTGCCACATTGGATAATTAGCTTGTAAGATTCCTGCAGCGTTCGCTTAAACAGTGGTTGTGCTGGATATAGACAGAGCGGAGATGAAGGGGAACACTTGAGGGGGAGAAACCAGGCGGGCTTCTGATGTGCTGGCATCCTCCAAAACTGAGTTTCGAACTTTTGGGTATTAATATTTCTGTCTGCTTACTCTTGAATTAGTCGGAAATGGCCAATATCTCTGCATATTTTGCTCACAAAATTTATCACGCACACCAATTGTAAAGGTATCACCGTAGTTTTATGTGCCCTTCAAGTGGAATATCGTACTTACGAGTTCCGAGCACATGAATGATCAAGCAAAGTCATACTTACGAGTGGAAAAACAAGGAATTCTAGAAGATACACGAATTACAGAGGCATGTTGACAGGAAAGATGATGGAAACTAAGTCAACTAATGACTTACCTTTCACAGATTGTTTTAAGAAAATTATTTAATAATTTGTTAGATTCCATGAATTTATAAATCATATATGTCATCAGTAACTGATGTAAGTGAATTTGTATATGTTTATTCACTGCTGCAACAGAAAAAGAGCATGGGCTGAGTTAAAAACTTTGTTATTTTGATTTTAAAATGTGTCTGTATTTATATACAGACAATAACCTACAATAATACAGTATCACTTTTCTATAAATATAATAAATCATCAGAAATGTCATTAAATCAATTTTAGTTAATTTGATTTTGGTTTATGTATGTCATATTTTATCAGACCTCAAAAGTAACCCAGTCATGCTATTGTAAGAGTATGGTATAGTTCCTTGTGAAAGTTTAGTGTGTGGTGATAAATGAAGCACCGGCAGACTTTGAGTTCATTTTATTTCCTTCAGGTCAGACCGACACAGGCACATATGTCTGCACACACAGTGTGTTCCCAGACCTCCCAAAGACTGCAAATAAAATGCCTCTGCTAATTCAGCAGAACAAATAAACACAGGAAGAGGAACACAGTCAAATGCAGCTGCTTTTAAAATCACAAAAAAAATAAAGAAAGAAACACAGACAGACACCCCAAAGCAGCAGTCATTTTTTAAAAGACTCAAGCTTCTTTATGTACTAAGATGTTTTTCATTAAAGTTATCCCACTGGTTCACTTTATTGATCTCTCTTTCCATCTGTCTGTTCCTCTTTGTCTCTTGCTTCCTCTCTGTCTGATTTAGATCTATTGACTTTGGTCAAGATCTGTGAAATCAGGGCGCCTTTCAGACCAGAGTCGGCATACTTGTTTATTTATATGGCAACATGTCTTCTTGGATAGATAAGTGTCTGAAGCCCCTTTGCTGGACGGGAGACTGAGGGGGCAGTGAGAAAGAGAGAGCTAATCGTTTCATTTGTATTATTTAACGTCATCCTTTGTAGCTTTCTTTGCAAAATACTGTGTATATTTTGTCTTTTCTAACTTTATATATGTTATATATGTGGTAAAGACAGCATAGGATGAGACTGGTCACTGGTACTGTATACTTGTTAAAGGAAGAAATCATAACGATGAGTATGGCAGCTCTATGAATGGAGATCTCGCCTTACTGCTAAAAGAGCCAATCACCTTTTAGATAGAGACATAACCTGTCTTTTTACTCGAGAATGTGCATGTACATTAGCTGGACCAACTTGAAAATTTGTACGCGTAATCGAAACTTTTTGAGAGATTTGGGTATTTTCCCAATTCTAAATATCTGCTCACCCCTGAGGCATTACAAACATAGCAACCGAGTAACCTGACTGTTTTAGGCCACGTCCACACTGATAAGTCTTTTCTCCTGAAGTCCACCACAAGCTCCTTTGTCTTGTTGATGTTGAGGGAGAGGTTGTGCTCCTGACACCAGCGTGTCATTGTCAGTGATCAAACCTACCACCGTCGTATCATTGGCAAACTTAATGATGGCGTTGGAGCTATGATTTGCCCCACAGTCATGTGTGTACAGGGAATATAGGAGTGGGCTGAGAACACAGCCCTGCAGGGCTCCAGTGTTGAGGGTCAGTGATGAGGAGATGTTGCTGCCCATTCTAACCACCTGGAGTCTGCATATTTTCTTTAATCGTAATCTTGACCAACCGTTTTGGAGATTTCATTCTTTGCCCATTCAAGTAGATATGAGCTGCACTATCATGGCTGGAAATAACCTCCCGAGAGTGTTCCAAAGATGGCCGACAATGGACTGACTTGCTAGAAAGACTTTGGTTATATACAGTAGTGTTTTATTTTTTTTTTTTTTTTTATTTATTTATTTATTTCAAATCATCAGAATGCATCTAATGGATTTTATTGGCCTGTTTCTGAAAGAAACTTTTTCATAGATTGTATGGTTAAAGAACAGAACTTGTTTAATGCCAATCTATTATTTCTTTCTGTTTTTGTTATATACTGCTGAAATGTCTCTGAACTGTCTCAACAGGGAACTTCAGCGTAGCTCCAGCGATAGCTGATAGAAGATTCTGCAGCCTTAGAGATTGTTCTGAAACTGCTGTGGCTGTGTGTGTTTATTTATGGTGTTATTTCCTTTGATCTACTTGGATTCCTATCTTTCATGGCGCTGCTTTAAAATTCATCTCATGTACGTGCTCTAGTCTAGTACATACATGCACAGGTCAAGACTGAGTTTAATTTAACCATGAATTTATTATGTGTAAAAGGCAAGGATCAATATTTCCCTCATTTTAATCCCACAATTTTGTTATAGCCCAATAATCTAACAGACAGGAATACATTATTTTATTATTTGGTTTTATTTTCTCTTAGTTTTCTTGCAGATCAAATACACAAATAACATTTTAATGAGTTCTTACCACTGAATCAAACATAATTAATAAGCCTTTGAAGACAGAGAGTCATTTGGACTGTCTGCTGTAGCTGTGGTATTTACCAGAGGGACGTTGTATAGCCAAATGGCTTCGTTTTTTCTATAAATTTGGCCTTGGATCAACTTCAGTCAAGCTGCTTTTATAGTCTTGGGTAGTCACATACACTCTCTCTCTCTCTCTCTCTCTCTCTCTCTCTCTCTCTCTCTCTCGCTCTCTCGCGCGCTCTCTCTTACGCAAGCACACTTTATATGTAATGGTAAGTTGCCATCTGGTGTTATAAGTAGGTAATGCACTTTTTCTCCTGAGGCGTGTATGTGCAGCTTTTCTGTTGGCCTATGTGTAGGATTGTGGGCAATCACACTTGTTTGTCAAATTGCACTGTATACATTATTAAATTATAGTTAAATTGCAGGTGAATTACTCATTTGTATATATGTATGTGTGTGCTGCTGCTTTTTTAGTTATTTATGTGTGAACATCTCCACTGGTTGTTCTCAGTGAAAACTGTCAGGATAGTAGGGCATGTGGGTAGAATCCAAATAGAGCATTGTGCTGAAACTGACAGAGTACTGAGCTGCTTGTCTGTGCTGATGTGCTGATACATGATGACACTCACTATGGGCTTTCTGACTCACAGCAGAAACATATTAATTTTGTTTGAAACTCATATTGCATTCATGGAGCTGTAGTACTTAAGTAGGTAGTACTTCAGTGTGTAGTACTTCAGTGTGCCTATATTTTATTTCAGGTGTGTGTGACTGCACAGACTTCACCACCGGCCTCTATTGTGAACATTGTCAGAATGGTTACTATGGCAATGCATTGACTGGCAGCCCAGGCGACTGCTTACCTTGTCCTTGTCCGGATCGCACCACCTGCACACAGGTGCCAGAGACGGGGGAGGTGGTTTGTACCAACTGTCCAACAGGCCAGAGGGGTGAGTCACAGTCAATTAATTTACCATTTACAAATTCAGAAACACAAATACTCAGTCCAACATTGAATTAAAGGTGAGTATATTTTGTTAATGAATTCCCAGGTGTAAGGTGTGAATTGTGTGAGGATGGTTTCTATGGCAACCCTCTGGGCTGGGGTGGTGAACTGCAGCAGTGTGTGAGGTGTGCCTGTAACGGTAATGTGGATCTCAACGCGGTGGGTGTGTGCAGTCACGTGACTGGACACTGTCTGAAATGCCTGGGGCATACGACTGGAGACCATTGTGAAAAATGCAGATTGGGTTACTACGGAAACGCTTTGGCCAATGAACTCAGCCCAGAGCAAAAGTGCAAACGTGAGTGTAATTAATGACATGAACGTGCCACAAAACTAAGACATTTACCGTACTTCATAACAAAACAACATTAATGCTATTTACCTTCTCAGAAAAATGTAATTTCAGTCAATGTCTCAAAACCCAATATCAATCCTAATTTATTGAGACAGCTCATTGAAGACTGGCAGATTAGATTGGTTATAAACTGTGTACTCTTAGCCTTTTTATGTTCAAACTGTATAATTATTTTGTATTTTATGTACTGTTTCTATATTATTGTAATTGTGTTTTTTTATTTCTTTCTCTCAGATTGTGCTTGTAACATGGCTGGGACATCAGGTTCTACGAATGACTGCCACCCAGATACAGGAAATTGTGTTTGCCTAAGTCATGTGACAGGAAGGGACTGTGGACAATGTGAAGCTGGTTTCTTTAACCTGCAGCCAGGCTTAGGCTGTGAAATGTAAATTTGGGGGAATATCTATCCATCCATCCATCCATCCATCCATCTATTTCCATCCATCCATCCACCTATCTTTCTGTCTGTCTGTCTGTCTGTCTATCTGTCTATCCATCATCCATCTATCCATCCACTGTCTGTCTGTCTTAAAATTATTACTTTTTTCATTGACTTCAGAGAGTTAAAAATAAAATATACTATTCTGATTGGCTCCTTTCCTATTCTATAGGTGTAACTGCAATACCATTGGCTCCTCCTCTTCCATATGTCATCCAGTCACAGGCCAGTGCATGTGTCGAACAGGTGTGGAGGGGAAGTCATGTGACATTTGTCGAGTGGGCTTCTTTGGTTTCTCCTCCAAAGGTTGCAGAGGTACCAAAAATCTTTGATTTTCAGAGCCTGTAATTTAAAATTTTTGTTAAAAATATAGCACTTTCATTCCCAAGGCAAATATATTATTTTAGTTATTTTAGATAATTTGCTCATTGTGTCTTTCAATTACCTATATCAAATTATGTTAAATGTTTGTCCATATCTCATTGTCTGCTTTTAGCATGTAATTGTGACCCCATGGGCTCCACCTCAATGCAGTGCCATGACAACGGGACGTGTTCCTGTCGCCAGGGGTTCGTTGGTTATAAATGTGACAAGTGTAAACGTAACTACTATCAGAACCGCCTGACCTACCAATGTGAGGAGTGCCCTGTGTGCTATAGTCTCATCAGAGACCAGGTGAGCTTAGATAGTGAAAGATCAGCCTTTACAGGGTTCCCACGGTCATGGTAAACCTAGAAATTTAAGGGAATTTCCAGACTTGCAAAAAATGTCATGGGAAAGTCAAGGAAATGTTATTGTTAGTATAAAATGTTCTAGATAGAAATAGCTTTTTATATTGTCAATAACATTTCTATAAAATTATTTTTAGAAATCCTTATTCAGTAATGACTACCAACTTGATAAGTCATGGAAAAGTTATGGAAATTCTTTGGTGAAAAGGAGTGGGAACCCCACCTTTAACTATAGACTCTTTTCCACCATCGGGCCAAATGTTTTTTATTGCAAAACTATGAAATTCTTGGACAGTTGACATGGTTACTTATTATTTTTTCACTGTGGTGCTGCAAAATCTGGATTAGGATGTACGTAACAAATACGTCAGTTGACGATAGTGTAAGAGGTAAACATTGGAGCAAGTGTACTATGGAGGATGATCGCATATTCTAGTTTTTAGTACTGCTTTTTCCCCTGATTTCTACTTTGCTAAAGCACAAGGAAGACATGAAACAAAAAGGAAAGCAAAGACAAAAAGGCTTAAGGTTACCATCATATGCTGAGGTATTGTGTATGCCACCAGACACAGAAAGTTAAAAGTTCCCAGACTATCTAAAAAGTAAATTTATTGACAAAATATTATATGAGTAACATATTGATATTTTATTTTAGTTTTAATAAGATAGCTAGCGTAATCTACCTCCCTGACAAAAAAGGCGTGTTTAAAAATAATGTACTGTATTAGTTAAACAATAATCATAAAATCCTGAAGATGATTACTGAGAGAAATACAGGCTGAGAAAGGTTTGTAATTATACTCTGCCAAACCGTGCTTAACTAAAAATGCTAATAGAACTCACCATGCTCAGAAACAATCGGCCAGATGGTGGAAAATCCCTTTATATGTCTGTTTGTGTCTGCTGTTCATTCTCTATTTGTTTGTGTAATTGTGTTCGTGTGTAACACATTAATCACTTCATGTGACATTACACGCTCCCTAAACCCTAAACTCTTCTGTGGTAAAATGATACTCATTAGTCATCTAAAATGCACTCTTCAGCCTCGGTGTCACTCTACACTCACTGAGCACTTTTTTAGGGACACTATGGTCCTAATATGATTCTGAGTTACCGTAGCCTTTCTGTCAGCTCGAACCAGTCTGGCCTTTTTCCATTGACCTCTGTCATTAAAAAGCCGTTTGTATATTTATATATATATATAAAACTTAGCAACTCCTTCAAGCCAATTTAATAAAACAATGAACATTAGTCAGAGATATGATTCATACACAAAAATTGGTTAATGTTCTGTAAAATTATTACTGCATCATTAACATCTAGGCTATTTAACACATCCAGATATTATTTTGTTAATATTATTATTAACTATATTGTAGCATTTGTTATTTTTAGCACAGGAGCAATAAACTGAACTCTTGCGCAGCATGAGAAACACAGTGCCTGTCTGTGCATGTTTATGGCGCAAGCATCCGCAACTGACACGGCAACATCTGCAAAACTGACTGCACAAAACAAATAATGTTTAGCGAAAATTCAAAAATGAAGAATGCAATGGATATAGCAATTTGGCACTACATCAGATTGCAGGGGAATTTCTTTGCCCAGAGCCTCCATTAATTTCTGACCCTGGATGGAGATGAGAGATGTAACAGGTGTTTAAGTGTCTCTCTTCATCATGCAGCTGGTACATTACACAAAGTATTTAGCCTATTTCTGCCTTTCTTGCAAATGTGCTCTATTATGAATAATGAGGGAAGGCAGGATATGAAAGGCACACAACTTGTTGCACGCAACAATGTAGACAGATTGATTATAAAATGGAATGTTATAGTTTTGTCGAGTTGCTTGCTTAAGGAGATGTGGTATAACACCATTTGCATATCTACTTAACAGGTTTAGAAAGGTTTATACATCTGTAACATCTTAAGTTCATTATCTATGCGACAAAGCACTTTTTTTTGTGCACTCACACTTCTGACACTGCTTGCAGCTGCCAGAGAGAGAGGGAGAGACAGAGCGGATTTAATCAAGCAGCATCTAGAATTACCGTTTGATACAAAAACAAGTTTAGTGATTTGATTTGTTGATCTGTGTCTATTAGTTTACTCATTCGAAGCTGCACTGTAAAGTGAATAAAAGTGTGCAGGATTTCCCCGCATAATGAACATGGAAATTGCGGGAATTAATTAAATCGTACGCAATAGCTGCAATCCCGCACCGAATTTCAGGCTTGCAAACTGCATTATATTAAAATATTAAAGTTGCCCTGTGTAACGTTGTCTCTGTAACGTTGTTGCTGGCACTGGCAATGTCAAAGACGATGACGATGATATAAAAGACCCAAGTGCAAATTTATTCCAACGTGTACATGTATCCAAACCAATGAAAACAAGACATGTGAACATGGAGGGAAATATGAAATCACATGACAAGGGAACCACATGACATGAACTAGAATTTCAAAATAAAAGACATGAAAAACATGAACCAACTAAATACACATGACACCCTGGTTCCCCTCCTTTATGATTTCATAAAAAAAAAAACATTACTCTGCAGTTTGCTAAATTATTTCAATGAAAAGCTGCGTCAATAGCATTTTTCCACTCTTGTCATATGTCAAGGCGGGCCAAATCAAAGGTCATGGCAGGCCAACGTTGGCCCGGAGTCTGTTGTGTGTGAAAATCTCAGGAGATCAGCAGTTACAGAAATACTCAAACCAACCCGTCTGGCACCAAAAATCATGTCACAGTCGAAATCACTGAGATCACGCTTTCCCCATTCTGATGGTGTAGGTGAACATTAACTGAAGCTCCTGACCCACATCCACATTATTTTTTGCATTGCGCTGCTTCTACATGATTAGATAATCATATGAATAAGTAGGTGTACAGGTGTTCTTAATTAAGTGCTCTAACTGATAGATTACTGAGGCGTGCAGGTTTAGTTTCCCTATTTAGACTGAAATCAGAGTTATGAACATTTAAATACACATAGCCTGACTTATTGCCAGCTGGTTTAGAAAGAAAAGAGAGTGCAGATGGTATGGACTTATGTCTTTGGTTTATAGAGAGATGGAGAAGAGAGCAGGGATGAATATGTTAAGTTCCCATGCTGAGAAATAATTGTCATAATGAATATTTACATATACTGTAATGCTACAGTAACAAAGTGTGTTTGTCATTACACTTTTGAAGACATTGCCTCCCCTCCTATACAGAGGTGACTTATTCTGTGTCCTTAATCCACAATTGAACAGTTCAGGTTGAAAATAAGCACTTTTCGTACCCAGTTGCTTTCCCACAAGCATGAGAAATGTGATCTGGTTATGTAATGGCTGCTTATGCGAATTAAAAGGTTGCTAATTATTTGTTATATCACCCACTCACTAAACTATTTTGCTTAGATGTTGTAGGTTCCCCTGATATCTGACAGTGGCAGGACTGCTGGTTGTTCATATGGAGTATGGATGTGTGGTAATGCGAGGGTTGATTTTAGCTCTGCACTTTAAATTATAGTTCAAAGCTCAATTGGGTTTAAGGTTATAATGTGGGATGACTCTTTTAAAAATAGCCAAACTTGTCTGGTGCTGTGTGGGTTTTTGAGTATGTTTAGATCTTGTATTGTAACTTAGTATTTTGTATAAATGTATAAAAAATAAAATTATGTACTTTTTCAAATGAAGACTAATAAAAGAGGTTTCATTTTTCTAATCTTATATCTTTTGTATTGTTTTCACATGTGTACAGGCCAGTAAGCTGAAAACCAAATTGCAGGAGTTGGAGATGCTGCTCTCCAGCTATGACTGCAATAGATACAGTCACCAGTATGACAGACGCCAGCATCACTGGCGCCAGCAGCATGGGCACCAAAATAACGACCTGGACAAACAAATACAAAAGGACCAGGATGCAGACTATCTGCCCAATGCTCTGGAGGACCTAATTGCTATTCAAGGTGAAAAGCTCTTAAACGAAAGTACTTAAAATGAAGTATTGAATTGTAGAATGGCTAATAATTTGGACAATCAAATACAAATGTTTTTGACAAATGTGAGTTTGTTTTTCTTTTAGATTCACAATATATATTTTGGACAATAAATTGCATATAAATTACAATAGATAGACTAAATTAGAAGAATAATACTGAGGCTATTTGCACTGTGTTAATAGCAACAAAAAGCATCTTCTTTGTACTGTGTTATAGTGTTAGATGTTATTTGCCCCCCAGTACAATAATAGCTGGTGCTATTTGCACCCCTAATTATATACTAACATAAAGAATTGGGGAAGACACAGACACACTACACCAACCAAACCCTACCCCTGAAATTACTCTAACCTTCAACCAATAATAACCAAAAATCAAACATAGTTACTATAGCCACACTATATTACTATAGTAACACATCGGTTACAAACTATGCTTCTGTTAAAAACAATATTACTTTAGTAAAACCAAGGTTAATTTTACTCGGTTCAAACCTTTATCTCAACTCCCCGCCATTACATGATCAAATCACTGCAAGGAAATAAATCTTTATATTCAAATTAAGTAGTATTAAAGGGGTCATGAAATGGAGAATCAAATGTTATTTAATTTTTTCTATACATTTTAATAAAAACATACTGCAAATTTCAGAACTGAATACTTCCTCCCCAGTCTAAAAAGAGAACTGATATAGCAGTTACCACCCTGCTAAAACATCTAATTTTGAAATTGCAAGACATTGCTCGTTTGTATTTACACATCCTACAACATGCGTCATTGCACCCTTGGCCCCGCCCACTGGAATTCAGTTTGAGAGACAGAGAGAGAGCAGGACAGACAGGCCTAGTGTAGATAACTATTCCTGAACACCAAAGTGGACCCATCTGGAAAATTGAATTATGTTTGTATGTAAGCATGCAGTAGACAAACATCTTTGACCATTATCATGTATTTCATGCTTCTTTTAAAAGATGCTGTGTCAAGTTACAACTCAAAACAGGATAGGCCATTCTCTTTTATTCAGCTGCTCTGCCTCTTGCTGTTTTGAGCACAAACTCGTCCTTGACACATTCTTTCACACATATGCACTATTTTAATTGTTGGTGTATGAAAACATACACTAGGTGGATGTCTTTGACCTTTTTGTTGTGTTTCCGGCAATGTGTACCTCAGTGTGCCTGTGGGTGTTTATCATTTCGCCTTGCTTTAGACTATGTAGGTAAGTTTTATTTTTTTTTTATCATATAAGCGTGGTTTGTTTGTGAACCAGTTATAATAATATTCAAGCTTGGCAAAGGATCTGTTATTGAAGGATGGGTTAGTTAAAAACACTAGAGGACCTGATCGCAAAACCGTGAGGAAACTGTTTACTTCATGCATATTTCAAATGGCATGATTTTTTGATAGTTTATGGTGCTGATGTGCTTTAGTGAACAGTTTAATATATTTGGATGCAATGTGCTGAATGTGCATTATATGTAAAGCCTAAAATGTAGTTTTATAATGTTCTAACAGATGTGACGAGGAGTAGGATGTGGTCGGGCCGTGAGGATGGACGCCTGGCGCTGAGTTTCCCTAATCAGTGTAAGAGGCGTAAAGAGGAGCCGAAGACACCAGTTCGAGGGAGAGAGATGCACACAGCTCTCTCATCGTGTGCATTCTGCATTGTGCCGGGAAGGTCGACAGTGTGAGCATCGCATAGAGCTGCATACATCTCTCTCTCTCTCTCTCTCTCTCTCTCTCTCTCTCTCTCTCTCTGCCTCTCTCTCTCTCTCTGTCTCTCTCTCTCTCTCTCTCTCTCTCTCTCTCTGGGGTTCCCAGACTCTTCCTTCATCCCTCTCCCGCTGATTGGGCATCTCAGCGCCAGGTGTGCATCCTCTTACCCACACCCTCCTCCTCATCACAAATGTTGTGGAGCTTTGTTCATTCTCTTTGAATGAGTTTCAAATATGGCTGAATTTGAGGGGCTGCATGATGTTAGCCAATCAAAACAGTGGGCGTTTACTTTGAAATTTAAAGGAGACACTGAGGCCAAAACCGAGTGTTTCAGTGACAGAGCCAGAGACAGGTTGGAAAATTATAATATATTACTAAATTATGACTGTTTTGGTGGAAAAAAATATTTACTTACATTATCAGTGGACCTCAGGGAAGATAATACAATTTTTAAAAAAATTGCATTTCATGACCCCTTTAAAGTAAATATTAATAGTGCGGGACTTCTGGTTATGGCGCGGTGCTGAGTGGACGTGGGTCGGAGCTCCGCAACAAATACTGACTAAGGATATATCTTAGTATGCCAAGATGCCACCAAAACCAATTAAAACAACACAAAAACAAGTTAAATCGACCGCCGAGACAGATGCTAAATCTACCGAAGCTAATAGTGATGAGGGAGTGTCGAGTGGTAGCCAAGAGCCACTTTCTGCAATTCTCGAGGCTATCCATTCACTGAAGTCGGAATTCACTGTGCGATTTGATGGATTGCTCCAGGCGATTAATGGAGTGCAGTGCGACCTTAAAGCCCTTACGACAAGGGTAACAGAAGCCGAGGATCGAATAAGTACACAAGAAGATAACGTCTCAGACTTGCAAACGCAAAACGCAACACTGAAAACTGCCATTGAATCACTCTCATTAAAAGTTGATGATCTGGAAAATCGCAGCCGTCGGTCAAATCTACGGTTAGTGGGACTTCCAGAAAAAAATGAGGGGAAAGATATGTGTGCTTTCTTAGAGAAATTACTACCTGAGATCCTCAGACCGGAGAACTTTCCTGGTCCCCTGGTAATTGAGAGAGCTCATCGAATCGGCAGATTCCCCGAAGATCGTCCTGACTCTCCGCCAAGAGCTGTGATCATGAAATTCCTAAACTACGCTGACAAAGTTCGTACCCTGAAAGTAGCACGAGCAAAAGGCACAGTGATGTTGGACAAAAGTAAGCTTATGTTCTTTTCTGACGTCTCGGCTGAATTGCACAAGAAGCGGAAATGATTTGATACGGTGAAGAAAGATCTTCGTGATCTTAACATCCCTGAACTGCGCTATGGCATCTTGCATCCAGCCACTCTGTGCGTGACACACAAGGGGAAGAGCCATTTGTTTAACAGCCCTCCAGACGCTCAGAGGTTTCTGCAGGATCTAAAAGATAATGCCTAGCAGGACTTATGGAAAAAAAATATCTTCTTGGGATCAGTTTCATGAACGTAAGCAATCTACTGATTTTATTATTTAGAAACAAAATGCGAAAATAATTTCTTCGTGACGCGATGTTGGGGTTACATTTCTGACTGTTGCGGGACCCGCCCAGCGATCAGGCAAGCTGTTCCTCACCGCCGAAAATTCGCGGGTGGACACAACCAGGCTCTCTGAAGAAGTCCTTTGGAAGTGTTTAACTGGGGTGGGGGAGGGGAGGAGGGTTGATGGTATTTCATTTGGGGAAATACCTGTACGTTTGGCCGATTGTTCTGTTCGGTTATATATTGTTCAGTGTTTTTTTTTTTTCTCTATATACATTTCCTCCTTCACATTAATGATCTATATACTTACTTTAGCATTTTTTGGAAGAACGGGTAATTACTTTATGCAATAATGGTTTCCCTATCTGATATTCAATTTACTTCCTGGAATGTAAGAGGCCTAAACAAAATTGTAAAGTTAAAACAAGTGATGAATAGAATTAGACAAATGAAAGCTAAAATAGTGTTCCTTCAGGAAACTCACTTAGTTCCAGAAGATGTCGTAAGGGTGAGGAAGAGATGGCCAGGGCAAGTGTTTTCGGCCTCATTCAATTCACATTCTAGGGGGGTTCTCACACTTATACATAAATCCATACCTTTACAAATAATTAACACAATTACGGACAAACTGGGGAGATATATAATTGTCCAAGCAGAGATCCTATCTGTTAGATTGAATTTAGTGAATGTTTATGGGCCTAATGTGGAAAAGCCTGCTTTTTACAGGAATCTATTTTTAACATTGGCTGGACTGCAGGGAGATTTTGTAATAGGAGGAGATTTTAATTGCACTCTATATCCAGAACTAGATAGATCAACTAAATCAGACATCTCTCATTTAGAAACTAGAATAGAGTTAAAACAGTGTATGCAAGATTTCAATTTAATTGATATTTGGAGAAACAGAAACCCGGATAGTTTGATTTATTCATGCTACTCAAGTACTTATAAAACATTTTCCCGTATTGATTATTTTCTTTTATCTACTGATCTAATATCTAAAGTTAGGAACTGTTGGTATGATAGCATATTAATCTCAGATCATGCTGCAGTTTCATTCACGTTAAACTTTCCTAACTTCTCATGTAGACCCCCAAGATGGCGTTTGCATATAACATGGCTGAGAGATGCAGAATTTTTGAAGTTCATAGATAAACAGATAGACTATTATTTTGAAATTAACACGAATCAAACATCTGCCTCAGTCAGGTGGGAAGCATTTAAAGCTTTTATGAGAGGACGAATGATTAGCTACACAAGCTATAAATATAAGAGCTGCCAAGCAAAAATGGTAAACCTCGAAAACAAAAAAGAGAATTGAATCTGAAATATACCAGAAAATTACACCTGATCTTCTTTTGGAATTGCACAAATTGAAAATGAAATATAATGACCTTTCATTAGATCATGCCAAGAAAAGTTTGATGAGACTTAAACAGACCTATTATGAAGGTGGGGAGAGAGCGGGTAAGTTATTAGCCTGGCGTATTAAGCAGTTACAAACTGAAAGAGCCATAAATTCTATTCAGATAAAGGAGTGTGAGATAACATTTGATCAAACTGAGATAAATGTGGTCTTTAGGAACTACCATCAGGCTCTTTACAGCTCTGAATATTTTGAGAGTGCAGCAGAGAGACAAAAACTTTTCCTGGATGCTTTGGACTTTGGGTCAACAGATTTGGGCTTCATGGTATCCCTTGAAGATGACCTAAGGTCTGAGGAGCTGTCTGAGGCCATTATCAGTATGAAAGGAGGGAAAACCCCAGGGCCAGATGGCATACCCGTAGAGTTATATAAAATTTTTCATCATAAATTAATTCATCCTCTATTGGAAATGTACCAGGAGTCACTAGAGCATGGGGCTTTACCTCCCTCTTTGAACACTGCGGTGATCACTCTGTTGTTAAAACCTGGCAAGTCACCAACTGATTGTGGTTCATATAGACCAATTTCTCTCCTGAACAATGACTTAAAGATTCTTTGCAAAGTGCTAGCAAAGAGACTAGAAATACATTTGCCCAAACTTGTACATATTGATCAAAATGGCTTTGTTTGGGGAGGCAGGGTTTTCATAACATTCGTACTTAATATATTACATGAGAAATGTAATACTCGCGATAATGCACTCCTGTCATTAGACGCTGAAAAAGCGTTTGACAGAATTGAGTGGCAGTACCTGTTCAGGACTATGGAAAGGATGGGGTTTGGGAATAAGTTTATGAAATGGGTCCGGATCCTATATGCTAACCCTTTAGCTGAGGTATTAACAAATGGAATAATATCTGCCCCTTTCAGACTCTACAGGGGTACACGCCAGGGCTGCCCGCTCTCTCCTCTGCTTTTCACTATAGCAATTGAACCACTGGCTATGGCAATTCGAAATCATACACAAATTTCTGGTATCACAATTGGATCCTCAGAACATCGTATTTCATTGTACGCAGATGATATAATTATATTCTCTTCTAATCTAAAACAGTCTATCCCAGCATTACTAAACTTGATTGAAACATTTGGAGAATTCTCTGGGTATAAAATTAATAATTCTAAGTCTGTGTTGCTGTTCCTCCACAAAGCAGAAAGACTTCTCCCCCCAGTTCAGTCAAACTTTACAATCTCACAAGAAGGCTTTTCCTATCTTGGGATCAAAATTACACCAACTGTTAATTAAATTGTATCAGCCAATTATAAGCCCCTATCAGATTCGACAATTGACCTGTTGAATAGATGGACAAAACTTCCTATTTCATTGATTGGCCGTGTATATATATTAAAAATGTCAATTTTACCCAAATTGTTATATCTCTTCCAATCCATTCCCCTCCCTCCACATTCTTCTTTTTTTGTTCGAATGAAAAAATCGTTTACAAACTTCATTTGGAACAACATGCGCCATCGTCTTAGGCTCTCCTTGCTCTACTTGCCTTATGATAGAGGGGGGTAAACCTACCAAACCTAAAATGGTACTACTGGGCAGCTCAAATTAGAGCAGCAATGTTTTATTTTGAAAGGGATAGTTCTCCGACCTGGGTATCTATAGAGGCTCACTCTATCCCAATTCCTTTGAATTTATATTTGCATTCAACAGACGCTAAAAAGTTAAGTAAATGTACTAAAAACCCGTATACTAGAAATACTATAGCAGTTTGGTTTGAGGCTCTTGCCCACCTAGGGGAATTACCACATCTCTCACCCTTTTCACCAGTTTTTGGTAATGAAAATTTTCGTCAAAAAAACCTTGGTCAATTCAAGGTATTAGTAAGGTGTCTGATCTTTATTACAAGGGAAGTTTTATGTCCTTTGAAGAAATTAGGACACGGTTTGGAATTCCGCAAAAACACTTTTTTAAATATTTGCAATTACGTAGCTTCATTTTTTCAAGACAAGGCCAAAGTCTGGTTGAGCCAACTCTTTCTACTTTGGAGAATATCACACTTAACTGCTTGAAAGGTAGAGGTCAGATTTCTGTGTTATATAAACTGTTTGTAGTCAAATCTAAAGAATCATTTAATGATAGACTTCAAGCTTGGCCGTCTGACCTGCAGACTGATATAACAGAGGAAGAGTGGCAAATGGCATGCTTGAAAGCCCAGACTCAGACAATGAACACCCATTTGAGACTACTTCAGTATAAATGGTTGAGTATACAATATATCACTCCAGTTAAGTTACATCACTTCAACCCGAATATTCCTGATATGTGCTACAAATGTAAGCAAGAAAAGGGAACTTTATTCCACTGTATGTGGGAATGCACTAAATTTAATTGCTTTTGGGTTAAAATACTGAATATTATAAGCCAAATCATTAGTAAAGCAATTCCTCTTGATCCAAAGCTGTGTATATTGCATGTTTGTCCTCTGAATTTTAAAATCACCAAACATGAAAGATTATTGTTAATTCTCTGTTTGCTAGAGGCTAAGCGTGTAATAGCATATACTTGGAAAAAAGAAGAAAGTCCCGGCGTGTCTCAATGGATAAAGAGGATGACCTCACACCTTGCCTTAGAAAAGATTACCTACTTTTTGAAAAACAAGCCAGATACCTTTTGGTCCATTTGGAAAGTGTTTTATAACTTTTTGGAGAGTCTAGATGGTGACTCCTTCGTGGAATTGATGGACATTGAGAGTATATAGACAAGTAGCCTATGTTATTGCTGTATGTTTTTTATTTATTTTTATTTTTTTATTATTATTATTATTTTGTATTATTATTTGTACATTTTTTATTTTATTTTTATTCAGTTGTAATGGAAAATGGAAATGTTGTTTAAACTTGTGTGACAATTTTTGACAAATAAAATTGTTGTTTAAAAAATATATATATATATATATATTAATAGTGCAGACAGATAACGTGTAACCTGGGTCATCTGCATGAAAAATGCACATTCACACCATTGTTACACCTCACTTCACTGCAGTGACACTAGGCACTTAGTTTGTCTTCGATTTCTGTGTTTCCACTGTACTATTGAAGTGCAAATAGCTGCTCTGTGTGGCAGTTTCGATTGATACCTAGTGCAAATAGTCATTCCGGAAGAATAAACATTGTGAACTAGAGTTTCCCTTCTGTCACTCACTCAACGTTGTGTTGATGTAGTGACACTAGGGGTCAATCTTGAGAGCCCCAGACACCTTCAGATCTTTGAGAAAAGGCCAATGAGAATTGGCGAGTAGAATTTGCATGTCTCTCCCCCTGACATACGGGTATAAAAGGGAGCTGGAATGCGGATTCATTTAGATTTCTTCTTCGGAGCAGAGCGGATGTATATCAGCAAGCTGAGTACTACTACTATTCCATTCACCTCTTCAGAAACGTGTGCTGACCATGGCAACGCTGCGGTCGCAGCTTTCCTTCTTTCGAGGGAAAGCCACTTCAGCTGCCCCCCCACTGGTCCTTCTACGTATGGGTACGAGGCTGCCCTGGTTGACACTGATGGCAATTCCGGGGCTTCAATGTGTACAGTTCCGCCGGGTAATCCCCCACTCCCCGGTACGCTTGTTTGCTCCACTCCAGTTTTGGGATGAGACAGGCAGCTGGCCACAGTGCCAGCCTAATGTCTTTTTCGGAGCTCGAAGCTGGATGAGATGTTGATTACTGCATCAGAGAACGTCTTGGTGATGTTTGACGGCGAGGACCCGACTGGTCAGGTATGGAAGCTCAGTCTGAGGCCGACATGGAGCTGACCGCCATGCTTGCCCGACTGGGATTTCTGGGATCGGTGCGCCGCTTGCGGCCACGCCCCCCTGAGCTGACGCGATCGTGGAAGGTACCTTTCGCTGCCCGAACCCAATCCTTTAGCTCGTCTGCTCTCACTACCCTCGACAGAGGGGCGGCCGAGGGTTATGCCACGATACCCCAGGTGGATAAGTCGATCATGGCACACCTATGCCTGCTGAGCACCACCACCTGGCGGAGTCGCCCGGCACTTCCTACACAAGCTTCTAGGACAACGTCATCTCTGGCGACCAAAGCCTACAGTGCTGCCAGTCAGGCCGCCTCCGCCCTGCACGCCATGGCCCTCTTACATGTCCATCAGGCCTAGGCTTTGAAAAAGCTGCACGAGGTTAGTTCTGATCCCGGTGTGCTTCAAGAGCTGTGCTCGGCAACTGACCTCACACTCTGTGTGACTAATGTCACAGCATGCACACACGGGCAGACAATGTCCATGCTTGTGTTCCAGGAGCACCACCTGTGGCTGAACCTGGTCGAGATGAGGGATGTAGATAAGTCACGGTTCCTCCAAGGTCAGCCTCTTCGGTGACATCGTCAAGGACTTCTCAGAATCAGAATCAGAATCAGAATCAGCTTTATTGCCAAGTATGCTTACACATACAAGGAATTTGTCTAGGTGACAGGAGCTTCCAGTCAACAACAATACAAACAATACCAAAAACAGCAGCAAGACATAGGTAATTAAAAACAAAAAAGAACACAAAATAAATAATTATACATATACGTACATACACTCACCTTCATACATACCCACATACACACGTAGTGCAAATCTAATACAATCTGTTATATAAAGAACAAAAACCTGTATATTATGTACAGAGCAATGTAAGTAATGGCAGAAGTGGATATGATGGATAATATAAATTAAAACTAAACTGTGTATTGCACATAATTATTGCTCAATGGGGCAATTTAATTGTTCATTAGATGGATGGCCTGAGGGAAAAAACTGTTCCTGTGTCTGACGGTTCTGGTGTTCAGAGCTCTGAAGCGCCGGCCAGAAGGCAACAGTTCAAAAAGGTAGTGGGCAGGGTGAGTGGGGTCCAGAGTGATTTTACCAGCCTTTTTCCTCACTCTGGAAGTGTATAGTTCTTGAAGGGGGGCAGGGGGCAACCAATAATCCTCTCAGCAGACCGAACTGTCCTTTGTAGTCTTCTGATGTCTGATTTCAGTAGCTGCACCAAACCAGACAGTTATTGAAGTGCAGAGGACAGACTCAATGACTGCTGAGTAGAACTGTTTCAGCAGCACTGGGGGCAGGTTGAACTTCCTCAGCTGGCGAAGGAAGTACAACCTCTGCTGGGCCTTTTTCACAATGGAGTCGATGTGTATCTCCCACTTCAGGTCCTGTGAGATGGTAGTGCCCAGGAACCTGAATGACTCCACTGCTGCCACAGTGCTGTTTAGAATGGTGAGGGGGGACAATGTTGGGGTGTTCCTCCTAAAGTCCACAATCATCTCCACTGTTTTGAGCGTGTTCAGCTCCAGGTTGTTTTGACTGCACCAGAAAGCTAGCCGTTCAACCTCCTTTCTATATACAGACTCATCATCAACTCGGATGAGGCCGATGACAGTGGTGTCGTCTGCAAACTTCAGGAGCCTGACAGAGGGGTCCTTGGTGGTGCAGTCATTGGTGTACAGGGAGAAGAGAAGTGGGGAGAGCACACATCCCTGGGTGGCACCAGTGCTGATGGTACAGGTGGTGGAAGTGAATTTTCCCTGCCTCACAAGCTGCTGCCTGTCCGTCAGAAAGCTTGTAATCCACTGACAGGTAGAGGTGGGAACATGGAGTTGGTTTAATTTAGTCCGGAGTATATCTGGTATGATTGTGTTGAAAGCCGAGCTGAAGTCCACAAAAAGGATCCTTACGTATGTCCCCGGTCTGTCCAGATGTTGCAGGATATGATGCAAACCCATGTTGACTGCATCATCCACAGACCTGTTTGCTCGATAAGCAAATTGAAGGGGGTCCAGAAAGGGTCCAGTGATGTCCTTCAGGTGGGCCAACACCAGTCTCTCAAATGACTTCATGACCACAGATGTCAGGGCGACAGGTCTGTAGTCATTAAGTCCTGTGATTTCAGGTTTCTTAGGGACGGGGATAATGACTGAGCGTTTGAAGCAGCATGGGATTTCACACTGCTCCAGTGATCTATTGAAGATCTGAGTGAAGATGGAGGCCAGTTGGTTAGCACAGGAACGAAGGCAAGCTGGTGAGATGCCATCTGGTCCTGGAGCCTTCCTTGTCCTTTGCTTCCGAAAGACACGGCACACATCGTCCTCACTGATCTTGAGTGCAGGTAGTGTAGCAGGAGGGGGGAGGAGGGGGGTTGCAGGAGGTGTTAATGGTTGTGTGAAATGAAGGTCCGAGTGTATGTGGGGTGTGAAATCGGGCCTTTCAAATCTGCAGTAAAACACATTCAGGTCGTCAGCCAGTCGTTGGTCCGCCACAGGGTTGGGGGTAGGAATCCTGTAATTAGTAAGTTGTTTCAGGCCACTCCACACTGATGCAGGGTCGTTAGCTGAAAACTTTCTTTTCAGCTTCTTAGAGTAGCTTCTTTTAGCCACTCTGATGTCCTTATTCAGTGTGTTCCTGGCCCGATTATACAAGACTCTATCCCCACCCCTGTAAGCCTCCTCTTTGGCATGACGAAGCTGTCTGAGTTTTCCTGTGAACCATGGTTTATCATTGTTGAATGACAAAAATGTCCTAGTAGGGATGCACATATCCTCACAGAAACTGATGTATGATGTAACAGTATCTGTGAGCTCGTCCAGGTCTGTAGCTGCAGCTTCAAAAACACTCCAATCAGTGCAGTCAAAGCAGGCTTGTAGTTCCAGCTGTGCTTCAATAGTCCATCTCCTTATAGTCCTTACAACTGGCTTTGTAGATTTTAATTTCTGCCTGTAGGTTGGGAGAAGATGAACCAGACAGTGATCAGAGAGTCCCAAAGCTGCACGTGGGACAGAGCGATATGCATCCTTTAATGTTGTATAGCAGTGATCCAATATATTCCTGTCTCTGGTGGGGCATGTAATGTGCTGTCTGTATTTGGGCAGTTCGCGTGTGAGATTTGTTTTGTTAAAGTCCCCAAGAATAATAATGACTGAGTCCGGGTATTGTTGTTCTGTGTCTGAGATTTGATCAGCCAGCTGTTGCAGCGCTAAGTTCCCAGACGCGTTTGGAGGAATGTAAACACTCACCAGAATAAACGAAGAAAACTCCCGCGGCGAGTAGAACGGCTTACAGTTAATAAAGAGCGCTTCCAGATTAGGACAGCACATCTTCTTTAGTGTTGTTACATCTGTACACCAACTTTCGTTGATGTAAAAGCATGTTCCACCGCCTCTCGTTTTCCCCGTTAACTCCGCGATGTGATCCGCTCTAAACAGCTGGAAGCCCGGCAGATGTAATGCGCTGTCCGGAATGGCTTCACTCAGCCAGGTTTCAGTGAAGCACAGTGCAGCAGAGTTTGAAAAGTCCTTATTAGTATGTGTGAGGAGATGTAGTTCGTCCGTTTTGTTGGGAAGAGAGCGGAGATTTGCGAGACGAATGCTCGGCAGTGCTGTTCGAACGCCGCGCTGACGGAGTTTAACCAGCGCGCCAGCTCGTCTCCCTCGCCTGCATCTCGTAGCACATCTAAACAACACAGCAGCGCCTCCAACTAAAATGTCCAGCAAAACGTCAGAATATTGAAAAACCGGGAAAAGATTATCTGGTATGTGCTGCCGAATGTTCAGCAGTTCGTCCCTGGTAAAACTGATTGGTAAAAGATTGCTAAACACAGGACAAACTAACAAAAACAACAAAAGAACTGAAGAGCTCCACACCGAGGCGGCCATCTGCGGCGCCATGTTGTATATTATTCAGTTGTATACTCGGCGGTGAAGGAACAGACAGAGGCCATCCAGCACATCTTGCCTGGCACGAAGAGTGAGCACCCCGTTTGTTCGGCCGCTGGAGAGGGACTCCCCCCACATCCCGGCTGGCCGAGAAGATCCCCAAGAAGGCTCCAAATCGCCACTGAGATGGCAGACCCGAGGATCGAGACGTCTGCGGGAACTCCGGAGCTGGTAGTCTGACCACTCCATCCAAATCAAAAAATCTTTTGTTCCCTTTTCCTTTTATGTTTGCCACACCCTGAGTGGGCTGCGGTACCCACATTGTCAAAAAAGAGAAGTTTCCTCTCTCCTCAGGTCACACCGCTGGTGCCCACGGTCGCCGCCCCCATGGTTACTAGACACCGAACTCTCGCAGCCAGGGCCTTACGAACATGGCCCCCTGCCTTCATGTGCCCCACTGCATCTCATAAACCTACTTGGATCGCACGCAGAGCTTTAGACGCTATGAGCAGCTCTTTGTCTGCTTCGGCAGACACGGAAAGGGAACATTGTCTCCAAACAGAGGCTTGCCCACTGGATCGTGGACACCATCGATTTGGCCTACCAGACCCAGTCCGTGCCCACCCCCTTGCGGGTTCAAGCACACTCCACGGTTACTGGCACCTCTCTAGCAGATATCTGTGGAGCAGCGGGCTTGGCAACACCCAATACCTTCGCAAGATTTTACAATCTCCGGGTTGTGCCGGTTTCATCCCGTGTTCTTTCAGGTATGAACAGGTAAGTTTTGTTATGCAGGGCAGCTGGCCGTGTGTACTGCTTGTGTATAGTGCCTTTTCCCTCCACGAGGTGAAGCCGTGTGCTCTTCTCTCCCATGCATGTTCATGATCTGTGAACTCTGGATGTACACAACGTTTTTGGGGCATCTGAGGAGGCTATATGAATTCCGAGTGCATCTGTTCCTACGCTCACAGTAGCTTGCCTTCACCTGTATCTCCAGTTCACTTATCACAGTTCAACCATGTGGCATTTCATATAGGGTCCCCTAGTGTCACTTTATCAACACACATCATTGTGTCCCTCTTGCCACAGGCTGTACTACACCGCTGTAATGTCCGGGACATTGTCTCAGCTCCTCAGTGCAAAACCTGAATGAATCCGCATTCCAGCTCCCTTTTATACCTGTATGTCAAGGAGTGGCATGCAAATTCTACTTGCCAATTCTCACTGGCCTTTTCTCAAAGATCTGAAGGTGTCTTTGGCTCTCAAGATCGACCCTTGTTCCCTCCATCACGGAACGGAGGTTACGACAGTAACCGAGACGAATACATACACAATAAATTCTACATGTTCTGCACAATATGCACAGTGTACAAAAAATATATATTGCAAAAGTAATCTAATGCACAGTGATTCACAGATAGCATCCATTTGGCATATATTATATTGTACATATATTGTGTAATGCATAGCATTGCATCAAAACATTTGCCTACATTTAACTTATTGTTTTTGCCTGTCTTGAAACTGACAGTAATTTTGTTGGAAGCAAATTTCTGATGCAACACTGATGTTCCTTCTTTGATGCAGAGGCTCGTGATGCCTTCATTATGCAGTTCACACAGCTAGAAACATCTGCAGAGACATTACAGCTACAGCTGCGTAGCATTGCAGTGGCAATGAACTGCAACCTCAAAGAGAGTGGGGAAGAATTAGTGGAAGAAATGACTCGGAGGGGTGAAAATGAGTGTCAAGAGCTTGTTGACACATTATCTACTGCTCTGAATATGCAGGATCAGTTTCAGAAGATGACTCTTGACCTTAACAGGATGGTGAGTCTGCACAGATTGGTTTAATGAATGTCTAATCCATCTGCGGAGAGAACATGTTTTAATGGAGGCTTTTTATTTCTCTGTGCTTTTCTTCAAAAATCTTTTTCTCAGGTCATCCCCTCTGTAATCCCAAAAGAACCAAACAAATGGAACTCCATAGTGAACGAATCTAAAGTGCTTGTGAAAAGGTTGGAAGAAGGAATTACAGTTGTTGAACATCTGTCTCAATCAGGGCAGCATGTTTCCTTGCAGTAATATACTGCCCAAACAAATTAAGATATTAAAGGGATAGTTCACCCAAAAATGAAAATTATCTCATAATTTACTCACCCTCATGGCATTCCAGATGTGTATGACTTTTTTCTTCTTCTGCTGAACACAAACAAAAATTTTTAGAAGAATATCTTAGCTCTTTAGGTCCTTACAATGCAAGTGAATGGTGAACAGACCTTTGAATCTCTAAAAATTACATAAATATCAATATTTAAGTGTTTTTTTTTTTACTATAAATCCCAAATTTCACATTCTTTTACATTCTAAAAGTGAAAGTGTAGATTTCTAACAAAAATTTATTTTAATATTGATGTGTTTCTCATCCACACCGATTATATCGCTATTGAGTCTTTTGATTACTTTTATGCTGCCTTTATGTGGTTTTTGAAGCTTCAAAGGTCTGGTCACCATTCACCTGCATTCTAAGACAGACCTACAGAGCTGAGATATTCATCTAAAAATCTTCGTTTGTGTTCAGTAGAAGAAAGAAAGTCATTTATTTTGAATGGCGTGAGGGTGAGTATATGATGAGAAAATGTAAAAATTTTTTGATAAACTATACCTTTAATGTTGCACTGTACTTTTTTGCTTATGTTGTGTTGACCAATATTGACAGTCGTCTTGGGCTTATACTAACATCTAGTGGCATGGATGCAGCATCATGCAAAAGCAATTGTTTTTTGTAAACAGTGCCATTGTAGAATTGTGCTATTCACAGTCAATTTAATTTGTGAGAGCAAATGTCCAATAACAGGGGGGTTAATGAGATAAAGCGAGTAGTAGTTGTCTGATCATGTGATTTCAAAATTTTGGCCCACATGAGGCATCCTGCTCCATATAAAATTAAACCACTTTCATTCACTTACTGCTAGAGTCTTCATCTCATGTAAGTGTACACAGTTTTTTGCATTTCTTTAGGGGTAGGAATGAGAAAACAATATAATACGCAAAACATAAGAGTCATATGGGTGTAATAAAAACTAATGATTTCACTCAGTGGATATATAAATCGTCTAGGTGGAGGGAACGAGACGTTGTGTCAGAGAAGCGACACTAGGGGTCTCTCTTGAGCGCCGATATATACCTCTGTTCTATGAAAAAAGGCCAATGAGAAGTTGGCAGACGGTATTTGCATATCCCGCCCCCGGACATACAGGCATTTAAGCGGGGCGAATACGGGAGTTCATTCCGGATTTTTCTGAGGAGCCGGAAATGGTCCGGCCACAACAGTGGCTCGGCTCAGCAACGTGGCGGGGAAGACAAAACGTCTCGTTCCCTCCATCGATGAATGGAGGTTACATACGTAACCTAGACTTTCCCCTTCTGTCGCTCTCTCCACGTTGTGTCAGAGAAGCGACACTAGGGGTCCACCTTTAAATGTGCCATGCGCTGAGCCGTGTACGTGAACTGCTGATACGGGCAGGTATTTCTTACGTGCAAAGGCGACCAGCTGTATCAGGCTGCACGTACCCTTCCCCAATGCCCCATTAAAGCCATCAGAATCCTTCTGGTTACCCTGGAGAGGGGAACAAGGTGATGCTTGTCAACCTGGGAATGGGCCAAGCCTGGCTGGGCCTCTTTTCTCTCTATGTTTCTCGCATAGAGCAACTACGGCCGGGGCCCTTACATGCATTAAGGGAAGGGGGTCTTACCCCGTAGACCCTGCTGAGACCACAGGGAGGGGCTGTCAGGAGAATTGTGAGGTCCGAGAACCAAGTCCGAGTGGGCCAATAGGGGTCCACCAAGGTGACTTGCTCCTCGTCCTCCCTGACCTTGCACAGCACCTGTGCAAGAAGGCTCACTGGGGGAAATGCGTACTTACGCGGCCCCGCGGGCCAGCTGTGTGCCAAAGCGTCTGCCCCGAGGGGAGCCTCTGTCCGGTCATACCAGAGCGGGCAGTGGGAGGTTCATTGGGAGGCAAACAGGTCTACCTGGGCCTTGCCGAACCGGTCCCAGATCAGCTGGACCGACTGGGCAAGCGTTGTCGTGACAGTTTGGAGTTTGGAGGCGTCGGTTGTGACCAGGACGCGTCGGGACACCTGCTGCAAGGGTACTCCTGCCCGTAGAAAGCAGAGGTCTGTCCAGGTTTGAAGGTTTGGCGGCAGGCGGTGGTGATTCTCACACAGTGCGTGCTGCGCTGCCATGCTCGTCTCGGGACTCGAGTCTGAGGCCAGTGCTGAGGTGGTCTCATATGCATCTACCCTAGTGGCGCGGCCGCCGCGGAGGATGCCATATGCCCCAGGAGCCTTTGGAAACGTAAAAGGGACCACAGTGCCTGGCTTAAGGGAAGCGAGGCATTTCAGCACCGACTGTGCACGCTCGTTGGAGAGACGTGCTGACATTGAGACTGAGTCTAACTCCATGCTGAGAAAAGAGATGCTCTGAACCGGGGCAAGCTCACTCTTTTCCCAGTTTACCTGAAGCCCCAAACGGCTGAGGTGCCTAAGCACCCGGTCTCTGTGCGCGCATAGTAACTCCCGCAAGGGGGCCAGGATGAGGGGACAGAGACAGGCCGAAGGGGAGGACTTTCGTACTGATACGCCCGACCGTCGAACACGAACCGTAGAAAGGGTCGGTGTCGTGGCAGGATCGAGACGTGAAAGTACGCGTCCTTCAGGTCTACCGCTGCGAACCAATCTAGATGCTGGACGCCAGACAGAATTTTGTTTCTGGGTGAGCATTTTGAATGGGAGTTTGGACAGAGCCCGGTTGAAAACTCACAGGTCCAAGATCGGCCGTAAGCCGCCGCCTTTCTTGGGTACAACGAAGTAAGGGTTGTAGAAACCCTTCTTCGGTTTGGTTGGAGGGACAGGCTCTATCACGTCTTTGATTAGCAGAGAGGCGATTTCTTCGTGCAGGGACTTGGAATGTTTGCCGTATACTGCGGAAAAATGGACGCCTGCGAAGGGGGGCGGAGGCCTGGCAAACTGAATTGTGTAACCGAGTCGAATGGTCCGGTGCAGCCAGCGTGACGGGTTGGGCAGTGAAAGCCAGGCCTCTAAAATCTGTGCTAGGGGCACCAAGGGGATGAGTACTTTGGACGTACCCGGCGGGGCTTCACAGCGGGGCGGAACAGGTAATACGGCGTCGGGAGGCAGTGAAGCGTCCGAGGCTCTGGTGCTGAGAACAGACTCGAAGCACTTACCTTGCTCCAAGCACCCGGCAGAGGGCGGGTTCGTGACTGAGGAGGAGGTCTGATGTTGGCGTCCTCTGGACTCGTCTGAACCGGCTGGCCGGGGAACAGTCGTGGGGCTGAAGGCGGACTGTGGCCGCGTCCAGCATGCCGGGACTGTTGAGATCTGGAAGCTAAGTGCCGTGAGAATGGCATTTGCGGGCCAGGTGACCCAGAGACAAAAGGAAATAGCTCTATTATTGAGAATGTAATGAATTTAACAAAAGATTCTCCTCCTGGCCCTCCACCAGGGAACGGAGCGGTCTTACCAGCTCCGGAGCTACCGTCTCGGTCTCTGGGTCGGTCATCTCAGGAGCGCCTGGGAGCGAGGGGGTCCGTGAGACGAGGGGCGTCCAACTTCTGCGGGGAGCTCAACGCTGGGGCTGAGAGCTGGGCCCACTCTCTTTTGTTAGTTGAGGCAGAGCACCACTTTCTTTCTTGAAAGCTGCAGGAGGACGCCCTCGGCGAGCACACAGGGCATGGCCCCTGACGGCAGGTTTGCAGCAGGGCAAGATGTGTGAAATAGCCTCCGTCTGTTTCTTCACCACTGAGGACTGCTGGGCGGAGTTGCCAAGTGGTGTCGCCGAATGGACGGAGCTGTGAGCTGTCAGGCTCAGACTGGGCAGCAGACCCAAAGGTGGCGGCCCAGGTGAGTTATCCGCATCCGACATTGCTGTTACGCTCTCTGATGCAGCGGTGATGTCATCCAATGCCGGGGAGCTCGATGGACCGGACGGTAGGCCGTTAAGCAGACCGAACTAATTCCAAGCTCGGGGGAAGCAGGCAAGCGTGCCGGGGAGGCGGGAGGTTTCGAGGGGATTTAACCGACGAAAGTATCCCGTTATTCTCCCCAGATCGTCTTTCATCGCCCGCGGCGCCTGCCTCAATCCTGTAGGAAGGAGGCGAGGTGCGGGGGGCGGCTGAAATGGCTTTCTCTCACTACAAGAGAAAGCAGAGATCGCAATGCTGCCGCGGTTATGTTCTCACACTGAAAACATAACCCATTGGAGAGAATGCTCATCCCGAGCTCGGACGGAAACAAGCAAGCGTGCCGGGGAGGTGGGGGGTTTCGAGGGGGTTCACCCGGCGAAACGGAGCCCGTCATTGTCCCCAGATCGTCTTCATTGCCCACGGCGCCTGCCTCAATCCTGTAGGAAGGAGGCGAGGTGCGGGGGGCGGCTGAAGTGGCTTTCTCTCACTACAAGAGAAAGCCTACGACCGCAATGCTGTCATGGCTATGTTCTCATACTGAAAACATGGACTATTCATAAAAATGCTGCCTGCGTGTGATCGCAACCCAGGTATGCAAGGCAGTTTTTATGACCGTCAGAGGTGAGGAAAAATCAACCGCATCCAGAAACTACACAGGGGCGGAAAAATCGTCTTTAAAAAGACGCGTCCTGAGAAGGACGTTCAACGCCGCTTTGTATTGATCTTTTTAGAGTGAAATTACTCTTTTAGAATAACTCTTTCGAGTTGTCTGCGCTGTCGAAGGATCCAGGGGCAAGAATGCACAGCCGTGCACGAAGGAGAAAGCCGCTGTTGTGCGCCGTAAAGTCCAACAGCATGCAGAGCGTCAGAGGATTTAAACAGGAACTTGGTGTGTAACTCGCAGCAACTGCATACATGACCATCGGCTCCCGTATTCGCCCCGCTTAAATGCCCGTATATGTCCGGGGGCGGGATATGCAAATACCGTCTGCCAACTTCTCATTGGCCTTTTTTCATAGAACAGAGGTATATATCGGCGCTCAAGAGAGACCCCTAGTGTCGCTTCTCTGACACAACGTGGAGAGAGCGACAGAAGGGGAAACTGAAATATTGTGTGCATTTACACTGAGATTAGAAATCGAGTGTTGGATATGAAGAAGTCATAATTAATTTAAGTGAAATGGATCTGTGTGCCTATCAAAACTATATTGTGATTCTTTTAAATGTTTTTGATGGAGTAACTGGTTTATAAAGTAATTTTTCTTTTAACAGTCATACAGAAATTACAACTTATATAGAACAGATAGCAGAAGACGCCTTTAAAATGGCTAGCAAAGCCTATTCTCAGCTGATCACTCTACTAGAAGACAACTCAACAGAGTCTTATGTACAGGATTTCACAGAGAAGTGAGTAACATTGTGTTTGTGTCTGTATCAATAAACCATTAAGAAAATTGTGTGTACTTTGGTTATTGAACCTTAGCAACTAATTTTAAATATCATTACCTATCTATTTTTATCTGTTTCTTTTGTCTTCCTCTCAGAATGAAGGAGATGCAGCAGTTGAAGGAGAATCTTACTCTTGAGGTTAATGAGACTTTTTCAACACACCTGTCACTTCAGAAGCAGAACTCTGAGATTGCTGACATTTTACAGAACATCACCACTTCAATATCAGAACCACGCAGGACTGATGCCAATTTCACCCACAAAGCAGGGGAGACCAGTATAACATATTTCAGACAAATGCTTAATCAAACAAATATCACAGCAAGCCAAGATCCAAAACTCACACAGGTTTGTCCATGCAGTCTGGATGCAAGTTGTATTATTACCTGTACTACTTTAATACATTAATAATTGTTAAACATGCATGCATTTTATATTTTATTAAAAAATATTTACAGTTATTCATAAATTAGACCACAGCAGAATGACATAAGTCATCAAGCATTTATAAACCTTATTTTATGGTCTAATGATGTATGTTTTATGATTTGGGAGGCATTACGTGCTCATTGCATGCCCTAACTGTAAATGTCATAATCTGAATATGAAACTTGCATTCAAGAAAAATATTCTGAACCAAATGTATCTGTTTTTCAGAGCGAGGACCTGATGAACAGAATGGCAGAGTTAGACATTTTAGTCCAGTCCAAAGAGCATCTGGTAAATAAGACCAGAGAGGAAATTCAGCCTCATGTGGCCAGATCAGAAAAACACATGGAAACCGTTGAACAGGCCAAGCAGGTGAGCCTTCCCACAATAACAAAAATGCACCAAAAGGTACCATGTTATTCCACATTTTTTAAATATGATACCATTGTAACACCAAGGTTTTTGGACATGTTCCAAGGTATCCTATGAAGTACCTTGGAGTAGCATGTAAATAACACACACCGATCAGCCACAACATTAAAACCACCTGCCTAATATTGTGTAGGTCCCCCTCGTGCCGCCAAAACAGTGCATCTCAGGATAGCATACCAACAATCATCCATGCACTTATCTAATCAGCCAATCATGTGGAAGCAGTGCAGTGTATAAAATCATGCAGATATGGGTCAGGAGCTTCAGTTAATGTTCACATCAACCATCAGAATGGGGAACATTTTTGATCTTAGTGATTTGGACCGTGGCATGATTGTTGGTGCCAGACGAGCTGGTTTGCTAGTCTCCTGGGATTTTTACACAGTCTCTAGAATTTACTCCGAATGGTGCAAAAACAAAAAAACATCCAGTGAGTGGCATTTCTGTGGATAGAAATGCCTTGTTGATGAGAGCGGTCAACAGAGAATGGCCAGACTGGTTCTAACAGATAAAGTCTACAGTATCTCAGGTAACCACTCTGTACAATTGTAATGAGAAGAATAGCATCTCAGAATGCTATTCAGAGATGTGGGTTGGCGCTGTTTAGGCGGCACAAGGTGGACCTACACAATATTAGGCAGGTGGTTTTAATGTTGTGGCTGATCGGTGTATATATGAATATGGTAATATTTCAGTACCATGGCATATGACAATACCATCATATTACCATCTGATACCATCACTGTCCCAAGGGACCACCTCAGTACTTTTTGTAAGGGAAATAATTAGAGTAGCAGTTATTTCATCCTGTGAATGCTAGCACCTCCTGCCAGTCAGTCTGGTGAAAGATGTTAAAGCTTGAGGGAAAAATCAGAAGTGATGTTTACCCTGCTCAAAGCATATTCAAATGTGACAATTTCCTGCCAAAAGACAGTGTAATGAGATACACCTTTTGTCTTTTATCTGAAGCTGATGGCTGTAGCTGAGGGATTGAAGGTGTCAGCCATCTCCTCTGTGGTGACAGGTAAAGAGGTGGAGGCAGAGGTCCTGTCTCTGCAGAAAGGTTTGGAAGGTAACTGGGTACTTTTTTCATATTTTCTCTTGATACACTGACCCTTTTTCAAGTTATGACACTCATATGACTATGTGCTAGTTACAATTTTGTGTGTTATAGAATGCATCGTGTTATAAACTTGCTCATGTTTTTTGTGTGATTAAAATGATAAAACATTGGAAACAGATAAGAACATGTTTTTATTTTGTGAAATGATAATACATTAAACTTCTAACATGATATAATGCAATCTGTGTCAAATAAATACCTGCACATTTCTAGAAATAAAGTATATGGCGAGTGTCTTATTATTGGTTTTATACAGCATAAGTTGAAGTAAAGCATACACTGTAAAAAGTGGTAACCTTCTATTGTTACCTTAATAAGCTATTTCTACCTGAACTAACGCTTAAAATTGTTTTGTTGGTGTAGCCTAATGTATTCAGGTTTTTTTAATTGAATCAAGGCAGTTAATTTAGATGTCACCATATGAAGCAAATTTTTTAGGTTAACATATTTTTCAGTGTTGAGGTATAGGGAACACTGTAAAAAATGTTGACAGGAAAGCCAAATTGTGCCTTGTGTTTTAACAACATTGACTGAAACAACATTAACTGGTTTTATTCAAGGCAAAGGTTTTATTTAATATGATTCATTCAGTTTGACTACAGCTGGTTACATCAACAAAAATTATTTCAAGATTACATCAGTTAGAAATAGATCCTTAAAAACGGTAGGTTTTCACTTTTCACAGTAAAGATTATACACTAGAGTACTTTGAGAAGTACAGCAGAGTTGAATGGAACAAAGTTTAAGTGAAAATAAAAATAAAAAAAAATAAAAAAACACACATGATAATAATATTCTCTTCTGAAGACATGGAGCAGGACTGGCATAAACTGCCTACATTTAGCAAAGGGTTTCTGAAGAGAGAGAAAGTGCTTAAAGAGAAGACCCTGTTGGAGGTGAAGAAACGAGTGAAGCAGGGAGAGAGAATGATCAAACTTGCACTGGAGAACGCTACGTCTGCAAGCAGCACGGCTAAACAAGCTGAGGAGACTGCAGACACAGTGGCTAAAGTAGGCTACACCAAAATACACATGCATTCAACAAACACTAAATACCCACAATAACTGCTGCTGTATTTGTCAGTCATTTTGAACTGAAGTTTTCTGTTAAATTGACATACTAGCAAGAAATACTTGTAGTTTATTCCATTAATCACTTAGTAACCTTTAAGCCTTATGATCATCTGAGGTTGAATTCCGTTATGTACATATTGCAGCGATGTGTAAAATATTAGTGATTCTTAAATTAACCTATTAATATGCCTTCGAATTCGTTTAATAATCATCTGACCAAATCAATCCCAAGTAGACAGATATTATTGAAGTTAAATGCCTC
This sequence comes from Xyrauchen texanus, assembly GCF_025860055.1. NCBI lineage: Eukaryota > Metazoa > Chordata > Actinopteri > Cypriniformes > Catostomidae > Xyrauchen > Xyrauchen texanus. The sequence goes on along the minus strand of NC_068278.1, from coordinate 33,749,197 downwards.
TGTTTTACCACAAAATGTGGGAAAAAAATGATGACTGATATGAAGAACAGGAAAAAAAAAAAAACAATCTTTTTGTGCTCAATTTGTCCCCAGCAAAATTGTAAATATATTAACTGTAAATAAATTAAAATTAAACATATCCTATTTATGACTGCTGCAATGTATGCATACAAATTAGAAAATCTTAGTAAATTCAAAGCATTTATTTATGATTTTTACGTGGGGTTTCTGCGACTCCCCCCCCCCCCCCCAAGTAATTTTTATGGAGGATGTTTGCAGAGCATAATTAAGTTGAAATGTTGTTTATAATCGATATTCATAAGATCAGGAAATGTCAACATTATACTTTAATGTTCAAGAAATAGTTTGCCCATAAATGTTACTCACCATCATGTTGTTCCAAATCTGGTTTATTTTCTTACATGGAGAGACATGTTAGACAGAATGACAGCCCCAGTCAACATCCACTTTCATGTATGGAAAAAAAAAGATGCAATGTAATTGAATGGTGACTGAGGCTAAAATTCTGCCTAAAATGGGGACTGAAAGCCCTTCTATTGTTTTGTCTTTTGCTTGTTACTTTGCGCATTTATGTCAGAATGTCAAAGCGTCCATCGCACAGGGGAAAAGGACAAAACATGCATCTGCACAGTTGAGCTCAGCAGTGGATGACACCCTGGAGCAGTTGGCTGAGCTGGAAAGTCAAGTGGCAGAGAAGCAGGAAGCCATGAAGGAAAAAGGGGTAAAAATTTGGCATTAACTTGATAGTGTAATTGTCAATGTTTGTCCAGTTGGATAGGACATCAGTGTCATTATTTAGAACATGGCTATACTTTTTAAATAGTGAGTATTTTAACGTTTATGTGTTGTCCTATTTCACTTCCATTGGAAGTGCCTTACTGGAATGCAAATTTTTGCTTTTTTAAAGAAAAGGAGAGGCAATTCAAAATATCTTTTTGTCATAACCAGTTTTATGCCATGAATGCTGTCGATTGAGCTTAACGTGTATTGAAACCAGAATATTCCTTTAAATCTGACAGTTGTGGGGGATGGTGATTTTACATTGCCTTGGTGCTAATGTGCAATGTCTCCTCAGGACAGTCTTTCTTCAGGGAGTGTGATAGGCAGTATGGAGACAGCTAAGAGTCAGCTGGAGTCTTTTTCAAAAATGCTATCCCTGCTTCTTAAACAACTGGGTAAATTTGCAACCATTCTATTCTATTCTGTTCTGTTTTATTCTATTCTATTTTGTCCTTGCTGGAAAATCCATTCTGCGCTTGTAGCTGTGTTTTAAATGGCGTTAGCTGTTAGACCAGCCACCATGTTCCAAAAACAGATTTACATTAATGGTCTACCAGTTTGGACCAGATAATGAGCAACTTAGACCTGCAAGAAGTCAGTTAATATGTTTCAAAACACAGCCATCAGCTTATTTTATTCTATTCTATTCTATTCTATTCTATTCTGTTCCATTAATCACGTTCAAACATACAGCCTTTTCCAGTAAATTAACTTCAATTTTCAGTTTAGAAGTCATGTATGAACACGACCTTTTTGAATATACAGGTAAAGTTTGCTCTGGCAATGTTCCTTAATGCGAAGTTCTATTATTACCCATACATTTCCTTATCGATGGTATGTGTGAACAGCACATTTAGTACATTTACCAGTAAAGACAACCCAAAGATTTTCCTGTAGTTTGGTTGCATGCTTGACCAGGACTAATAGCTTTCTATTTTTTTAAAGATCATATCTGGGAAATTGTTTTGTTCCTATAAATTAATAATCTCACAACTATACTCTTCTTTTGTGAACAGAAGCAAATGTGGTTCTAGAGAACTATGACCACATCCTGAATGAGACTGCAGCCCGACTTCGTGTTCTCAGAGGTGCTGTGGAGAGCCCGTCACTCACCGGAAAGATACAGAAGCTTCGCAGTGCTGCACATGATCAGGAGAAACAACTGCAAAATCTCGAACAGAACCTACAGGAGATTCGAGAGGAAAGAGACAGTCTGACCAACATCGCCCAGGACTTGCCCAAAACATGCCCACAAAGCGGGCACTAAGCCGGTAGAGGGCAGAGAGGAAAAGAAGTAGAGAGACAATTTGATTCTGCCTAATTCTATTTAGTGTCTTTAGAGAGACATTGAAGAAGCTTGAGGGAGTTAGTTACTTCAGGAAATCAAAGTCAATAGAAGCTGAAGAGAAAAAGGAGGAATACATCTCTAAAATCCTCTACATTCCTCTGTCAAAGGCAAAATTGAACATATAAGTGACATATTCTGTATTTAAATCATTTACTTTATACCTATTAATTTGGGAACATTGAATGGGTTTATATACTGATTGAAGATTCACCATTATTGGTAACAAAATCCAGGTGATGAAATAATCCACTGTAGCGCTTAGAATTGAAATCATCAATATTCAACTAGAAAGTCAGAGTGACCATTAGTGGCTCTCCATAGATGTTGATGTTATGCTTTGAATGTTGATGATTTGCAGATTCTAGGGAATGACATTATGAAGTTTGAATGCATTTCTAATAGTATACAATTTCCCAGTACATTAATGCTAACTAATGGGAGTTCCTGAAATATGTTTTTCATTTTTGTGGCCACATGAGAATGTCATATCCACAAATGAATCTTGGTTATTGTACACAATACTTGCACAAAATCAGTAAATCTAAACCAATTAAACAACATTTGTTGTATATATGTGTGTTATGCTGTTTTTTAAGATCCTGATCATACTTTGTGAGCATCAGTGTGTGTTTACATGTGTGTGCATTTTGACATTCAACTTATTACTTATTTAGTATCTAACATCTAAAGTATTAAATATTTATTCATGTGCTTAAAACCCATCTGTTCATAAATTCTGGTGACAAAAGGATTGAGCTATTCATTTTATTATTTGGAAAATATGGGTGTCATGGATATTTGTTTATTAATTCTAGCTCTTGTTTTCAGTTAAATATGTGTCATAGTGTATTAGCTTATGTGTGTGAAGACTGAACTTTTTTATCTGTTTTCCGAGGCCATTTACTGGGATCAGATCCTATTAGAAATCACTACCTTCAAAGAAACCCCCACTGAACAGAGAACTTTACACTTCACTTCTAATTTTTTCTGTATTTCTGTACAAAAAGTCAGAAACAAAAAAATGTATTTGTCAGTTCACACTACTCACAAAATCAAATGCATAACTGTCATGAAGTATATGTATGGTCGGTGAGCACAGAGCTAGGCTTTTAACACAATATGTAATACTTAAAATTGTTATAAAATGATCACCAAACTAATATAGAGTGGGTATCAAAGGTAACAGTGACATTAAAACGTGTATGCCTAATGAAACCCACACAACACATTTATGAATAAATAAACCAGGAATAATATTTTTTTTAAAAAAAAGCTAAGCAACAAGACATGTGATCTGTTTGTATATTGAAAATATACAGTATTTACTATGCTACCCGATCAGTAAATGCAGACCGCAATTCCTCTCTTCACCGCATGGTGGCGGTAAGAGCAACATTGCACGCGGGCAAAGAGCGCGTCACACAGTGAGCCCTGCGCCTCTAAGCAGCGTGAGATTTCCTCTCTCCCGTATTACCGACAAGAGCGGTCACTCAACGCAAGTGTCTCTTCACTCGTTACCATCCCAACATGCCTTCCAGTCTCAATACGCAAGGTAAACAGCCATCTTAAATCTATTTAGTTTTTGTTTTATGTACCGCTGAATGCGCGAAGTCCGTTTGTTTTGTGCATGTGTGCCGTTAGTGTCCGACTGTCCTTATCTCGTGCCTGCAAGTGCACCAGACAGCCTGGATAAATCATTCAAACGGGTGTATAACGGTCGCTATGTCTCATTTTCAGGCGGGAAAGCCTTCGGGTTGCTTAAAGCGCAGCAGAGGGAGAAGCTGGACGAAATCAATAAGGTAAAAATAGCTTATTACTGTTGTCTCTATCGGGGCACGCTGTTTTACATGCGAGGCGCGTTTATTTCAATGGTCTTGAAAAGCCTTTTCAATCTTTCAATGGTATTTTCTAACACTCCTCGTTCACTTCAGGTCATCACCACCATGATCTCTTAGCTGTAAAATGTTAGCAGCGGGATTGTTTAGCTTGATTTAACAGCAGCATGACCTAATTTAGTTAGACAGCTCGAGCATATTAAGCCGCAGATCATTTGACAATCCAAACCAGGACTGTCGCTAAAGCTAGTGACCTGCCTACCTTAATAGCATTTTTCTTCCTTTATAATTCTACACACACGCCTATGGGAAATGTAAAGGGATAAGATGTTCGCCAGCTTTTGTGATACGGCCCAGTTCAATCCGCCTGTGAAGACCGTGTGCTTAAATACAGGAGGTGACCTGCTCCCTCATTGTTTTAAATGTTACAAACAACCGCATACCTTTTACGTAAAACCCATGAGGCTTATTTTCTTGACCGGTGTTATTTCAAGGCTAATATTTTACATCAGCTCACTTTGAATTGATAAGAGGTACTGTGTCTCCCCGGAGCCTGCTGTCTCAGACGGGAAACAGGTGTCTGTGATCCGGCATGAATGGAGCTATTATGTGGGAGAGAGATTGAGTGGACGGCAGTGGCATTTGAGCTGTAGTCACAGTCTCTCACTCCCTCACACACGCACAATTTCAATTCAATTTAAAGTACATTATTGGCATGATTGTGTTTACATACAGTATTACCAAAGCATTAATACACAAAATAGATAATGACAAGACAAATAATAATAAAACGGTAACAAATAACAATAAATAGAATTAAAATAAGGTGCCTGGTAATGAATAAAATAAAAACTATAATAACAACGTACACTATACAATTTAAAATAAGCATTTAACACAACATTATGAACATAAGGAAATAAAAGTACTGTGACTGAAGTACATTAATGCAGTGTCTGGTTTCGGAGGGTGTGCATCTAAAAAATTAATTTAGCTGCAACTGTGATCGTCCTCCCCCAGTAACACCAGCATCTGATCGGTTTCTGCCAAACTGGAAAACTGGCATGAGGTTTGAGAGTTTGTGGAGGCATTTCTCTCTCACTTCTGTAAATTTCTCACAGTGAAGGAGAAAGTGTGTCTCTGTCTCGACCTCACCCGTGTCACAGTGAGCACAGACTCGTTCTTCCTTTGGAAGCCATGTTTGTCTGTGTCTGCCTTTTTCTATGTTCAGACTGTGATCACGGAGTCTGTATTTGGTGAGGATCCGTCTCTGTTTTGGATCTCTTACAGTGTGTTGAGATATTCTGATAGATTATATGTTCTGTTTAGGGCCCGATAACAATCCAATTTGCTTTGGTTTTTACTTTTTCCCAATGGTCCAAATATGAATTTTTGCTTTCTTTTATGATTTGTTGTATTCTGATTTGGTTTAGTTCAGCAGTGCTGGTCTGAAACTGGTCTCTCTCTTCAATTTCAATTCAAGTTGCTTTATTGGCATGACAAAAGTACATTTTGTATGCTTTCCATGGTGTTTGTCCAGTTGATGTATTTGCCTTTTCCTGTGTTTAGAATTTGGTTGGTCCGAATTAGCGGTCGACCGATTAATCGGCCGATTTTTATTTATTATTTTTTTTTTTTTTTGTGTGCATTTTTTAATATAATCGGCATCGGCCAATATCCAAGTATATCAAGCCAATTATTAGGCAGGCGCATCTGTGGGCAGCCTAGTGTTGTTGTGGAACACGTGTTCGACGTGCGCTACCCCTAGAGTCATTTTCCAGCAGAGAGAGCAGACCTCATCCAGTGCCTAAGGAAGGAGCTAAGTTCCTTGGAGGAAACAGTAAGGATTAAATTCTTATAACTCCTTTATATTTAATTAAAATCTTTTGATATGTTACTGCCAACTTCAAGAAAAAACGCAACAAATGCGATTGAAGTTGCATTATCACAGCAGAAGGGTTGCTATCATGTCACAATAAGGAAGCAAGAATTTTGCAATTACAGACAGCGAATCTGAGACTTTATTTTGTTCTGTTTGTGTGTCTTATATTTGAGAGGGTTGTCACTCAATGCAGAGAAATAAGTAATAAAAAAGATACCAACGCACTATAGGCTATTGAAGGACTGGCTTTGGTAAGCTCGGACGTTATCGGTTCTGCTGTCGGTACTGGAGAAATTAAGAAAATACATTCTTTATTGCTATAAAGAGAAAGTTATTTTATCTTGCCAGCCATTTCTATGTATAATAATATGAAACCATTTGTCTGTGATGCAATTTAGCTTTTCGCAGTCAGAGAGAGAGCGAGAGAGAGATCTCTCTCTCACGCGGTGCCACAGCGAGCACAACACGAGCCCTGCTTAATGAGTGACAGAACGAAACATTCAAACGTAGCCCGTTTACACTTTAGATCTGTGATATTAGTCTGATTTTATTTTAGATTTTGCCTTCCAAAGATTAAAAAAAAATATTTATACATAAGCCGCATTCTGTCTAGCACAACTTCCTTCCCTTCACAGCGGTGCACTGACATTTCTCCCTAAAACTCAAACTTAACGTCAGAATCAGCACGATCGGTGATTGTTGTAAAATGCAGTCTAGCTACTGTTGCTAAATTGCGGGACGCGTTTAATAATAAAAAGAGTGCAAGAGATACCATTCCCAAGGCGGCGCGCGCTCCGAAACAAATTATATTAAGCTTTTTTTTTTTTTTCATCTCAATGGATTTTTGGTGTAATATGACATAGACATTGTTTTGACAGGTTTTGTGAGATTAACACAGTGTGTAAAGTAGGGATACAGTGGTATACTGGTTTCACGGTTTACCACAGTGTGAGCATTGACAGTTTTCATACCATGCACTTTTGCTTATCTGCGGTTTTGAGGGGGAAAAATGCAACCGGACGGAGAATCTCACCTGTGCGTGCGTATCTCCTTTCCTCCTTGACTGCCTGTCAGACTCTTCAACTTGCGCCGCACACATGCAGCTGAGAAAATGTCAGAGAGAGGCGAGGGGGGTCTGACATAAGTGAATGTGTGAGTTAAAGCAGTGTTTCTCAACTGGTGAGTCGTGACCCAAAAGTGGGTCACTGGTCTATTCGGACTTGGTCGCAGACTTCAGGGAAAGAACAATGACATGGTTCTCCCATTGAAGCTATTTCGGCGGCCGACTATCAGTGATTGCCTATTTAGGACTGCCAAGGCAGATTTAATGATAATCTCGCAATCAGCTAAAGGCTTCTCATCTGCACTTTCGCGCAAGTGTAAAGGAACCAGCTTGCGATCATGATCTGCTTTTCTCTCTGGCACGCGTGTGCAACAACCGGGCTTCCCTCGGTATTGCAGAGTGTAGACCTCAAAACCGATGTGATCGATTTAATTTCTAGTGAGACTTTTCTTGTTTAAAGCATTATGGAGGAAGATAAGTCAAACCTATTAAACAGTAGGCAGCCCTGACATGCCAAACAGCACTGAGGAAAAGAGCAACACTGTGCTATGCGCTAATTCTTTTTTTCATTATACATCACCTTTACAAAATTGTTTCATGATTTTACATGAGAAAAAGTAACTGTTATATTTTGCCAATGTTATAGTTTCATATGAAATAATCTAAAGGTAGAATCTAGCTACACTGACCTAACCATGGTAATGAGGAGCCTTTCCTCCTGTGTAATATGTACAGTAAGGTCCATAAATATTGGGACATCGACACAATTCTAATCTTTTTGGCTCTATACACCACCACAATGGATTTGAAATGAAATGAACAAGATGTGCTTTAACTGCAGACTTTCAGCTTTAATTTGAGGGTATTTACATCCAAATCAGGTGAACGGTGTAGGAATTACAACAGTTTGTATATGTGCCTCCCACTTTTTAAGGGACCAAAAGTAATGGGACAGATTAACAATCATAAATCAAACTTTCACTTTTTAATACTTGGTTGCAAATCCTTTGCAGTCAATTACAGCCTGAAGTCTGGAACGCAGACATCACCAGACGCTGGGTTTCATCCCTGGTGATGCTCTGCCAGGCCTCTACTGCAACTGTCTTCAGTTCCTGCTTGTTCTTGGGGCATTTTCCCTTCAGTTTTGTCTTCAGCAAGTGAAATGCATGCTCAATTGGATTCAGATCAGGTGATTGACTTGGCCATTGCATAACATTCCAATTCTTTCCCTTAAAAACTCTTTGGTTGCTTTTGCAGTATGCTTCGGGTCATTGTCCATCTGTACTGTGAAGCGCCGTCCAATGAGTTCTGAAGCATTTGGCTGAATATGAGCAGATAATATTGCCCGAAACACTTCAGAATTCATCCTGCTGCTTTTGTCAGCAGTCACATCATCAATAAATACAAGAGAACCAGTTCCATTGGCATCCATACATGCCCACGCCGTGACACTACCACCACCATGCTTCACTGATGAGGTGGTATGCTTTGGATCATGAGCAGCTCCTTTCCTTCTCCATACTCTTCTCTTCCCATTACTCTGGTACAAGTTGATCTTTGTCTCATCTGTCCATAGGATGTTGTTCCAGAACTGTGAAGGCTTTTTTAGATGTTGTTTGGCAAACTCTAATCTGGCCTTCCTGTTTTTGAGGCTCACCAATGGTTTACATCTTGTGGTGAACCCTCTGTATTCACTCTGGTGAAGTCTTCTCTTGATTGTTGACTTTGACACACATACACCTACCTCCCGGAGAGTGTTCTTGATCTGGCCAACTGTTGTGAAGGGTGTTTTCTTCACCAGGGAAAGAATTCTTCGGTCATCCACCACAGTTGTTTTCCGTGGTCTTCCGGGTCTTTTGGTGTTGCTGAGCTCACCGGTGCGTTTTCTTTTTAAGAATGTTCCAAACAGTTGATTTGGCCACACCTAATGTTTTTGCTATCTCTCTGATGGGGTTGTTTTGATTTTTCAGCCTAATGATGGTGACTGATAGTGACAGCTCTTTGGATCTCATATTGAGAGTTGACAGCAACAGATTCCAAATGCAAATAGCACACTTGAAATGAACTCTGGACCTTTTATCTGCTCCTTGTAAATGGGATAATGAGGGAATAACCACACACCTGGCCATGGAACAGCTGAGCAGCCAATTGTCCCATTACTTTTGGTCCATTAAAATGTGGGAGGCACATATACAAACTGTTGTAATTCCTACACCATTCACTTGAATTGGATGTAAATACCCTCAAATTAAAGCTGAAAGTCTGCAGTTAAAGCACATCTTGTTCGTTTCATTTCAAATCCATTGTGGAGTATAGAGCCAAAAAGATTAGAATTGTGTCGATGTCCCAATATTTATGGACCTGACTGCATGTTCTGTTTTAATTATGTTATGGGATAATAATGGGCTCATAAGTAAATATGCCCTTCAATCTGTAAAAGGGGGGAGAGAAAATTTCCTGTCGCTTTAGTGGTTGACGGCAACAACAAAAATGCCACTTGATGCATGTGCTTGTACTTGAAAACCATGAACAAAACAATGCAACATTAAAGGAAATGCGACCTAGAATACATTAAATGCAGGTTGCGTTTTTACAATGGTGTCTCGCCACTTGATTTCCAATGTACAATATGGGTCCTGAAGCAAAACCAGTTGAGAACCACAGAGTTAAAGGTCCAGACTTCTATATATGTTAATTATTAATAATCATAGGTTATTACTTTTAAAAGCTCACACAGCTGATTTTATTTTTCATTTAGTAGTTAATTTAACATGCTATGCTAACATGTAAACTAACATACTTTAGTTATAACATGTTATAGTTACATGCTATTTTTTTTTATCATGTGTATAATTTGGTTTATTGTTATAATTCTGTTAGCTATCTTATTCTATTTTCAAAAGGGAGACTTTTCTTTACACATACTTGCGTTTAAATTATTATCATTTTTTCTTCAAGTTTCAGTTATAATAAAGCATTTGTTCAACCAAAAAAAAAAAAAAAAACCTTCTGTCTTTTAAGTGACATTGTAACTGATAATAATAATAATTGTGTGATACTATGATATTTTCTGAGATCGTACCATGAAAATCTCATACCGTTGCAACCGTAGTCTAAAGAATTATCTTTGATATAGCCAAACCCTAAATTTGTCCAAAGTGTTGGAAATGTATCCGACTTGTTTGGTGTCAGTCAATTTCTTGATGCTTCATCGGTTATAAATGACCTGATAAGAGCACTGGATGAAAACGCAGAGAAATCTGAAAAGCAAATATTTTGCTTATCAAATAAAGCAAACTCACTGTTTTGACTACTGAAGGAATGTTGAATGTAGCCATGATTTAACAGGTGTATGAAGGCATTCGTGGTCCTCATCGTTCAGCATGACTCATTGGGCTGATTCAGTTCTTTCTGCGTAGTATATTCACCTTGTTTTCTTGTCTCTTTTCTATGACTAAACCATAGCTTATCACCCTTGCTTATTTTAGTCTGTTTCAGGATGTGTTCAGAGAACGAGGCAGAAACAGAAAGTAGTGCAGCTAACCTATGAGTTGTATTGACGTCATGAGTCATAATAAAATGCTCAAGGTTGCTTGATGTTCCTCATGCACACAGAAACACACACACACACTATTTGCTGTACAGCACATTCCTTCTCTTAGTCAGAATCCTCCCCCAAATCATTATTGAAACCCATTTACATATGCATACACACACACACTTTAAAACCTCACTGATAAAGTCTTAGGCTACGTCTACATTAATCCGGATACATTTGAAAACTGCATTTTCGTTTCAAAACATTCTCCGTCCACAATGGCGTTTTCAATCGTTTTCCAAAAGTTGCTCATCTACACCGAAACTTCTGAAAATGCTTGCGTTCTTGTACTGCGCATGAGTAAAACATAAGACATGAGGCGTTTATTTACTTTCCGCCTCATTTAAACATAGTGGCAATGTACGGTCTGAAACGCAACTGTCCTCACGTTCTGCCGCTGAACAACTGTGAGTAAACAGTTCTTCTCCTTTGAAGAAATTTAAGCTGAAGTATGTACAAACTGACATTTAATCTTTAACCATGCAATCAAACTACTTGGAGAGTGGCCAAGACAACTGCGATACAACGTCGTCCACCATCTTGTTTTGGACTGAATGGGTCACCTGACTGCGTCACATGACTAAAAATTAGTCATCATTTTCGAAAGCATCCGTCTTTACGGTCAACACTACAACGTGAAAACGCCGTTCCCTTTACAAAAAGATTCACTACGATGCTGCGCTGCTAAGCGCTATGGGGAACAATCCTAGTTGTGACCGAGCTGTGAATAATGTGTGTAACACGTCAATGAACATTGACCGAAATTTATAGCCTCTGCTGATGTAATCATTAGATGCACCTGAGGCCAGGCTTTAAATGGATGCGTCACCAGGTGTCGTCAGATCATCATTTTCAGAGCGATTCTGTGGCTGTGTTTCACAAACCCTGTCAAAACTTTCTTTCCTCTTTTAGGAGTTAGAATTTGTTAGGCAGTGTGCAGTGAATCTTTTCTCTTCTGTTTAGAAAATTATATATATATATATATATATATATGTGTATGTGTATGTATGTTGTAATTAACATTATGTGTGTGTAATATATATTTATTTATTTATTATTTTGTTTTTCTAAGCAGCAGGGCGGGTGCGAGCGCTGCGATTTGCTTTCAGGCAAAGTGCCTCGTGCTCGCCTCGCTTGCTTCCGGGAGTCAGCACTCACAAAAAAAAAAGATAGTTCGTGGGGCTCTTGCATGGATTTGGCTGAGGAGCAAGAGACTGGCTTATCCCTTTCTCTCGCTCTCTCCCCAAACCCAGCTGGTCCTTCACATGATCTCGAAGCGCGTTCCGACGCTTATTCGGATCATGAGGAGGATCGCGAATCTCTTCCCGCCTCCGAGCTTTCCGTCCGCGATAAAAAGAAATCTACGGAGGACTTGCTCGATGTTGTTACTCGTGCGGTTGCCAGACTCCAGTTGGACTGGCCACGTGAAAGAGACCCCCAAACCCTCCAAATTAGGGGATAGAGTTTATCTTCCAGTCTAAGAAAGGGAACGCCTCATGAGTCCCTTCCCTTCTTTGATAACCTCCATGAAGAGCTTTCTCGCTCATGGAGGAACCCCTAAAAAAAAAAATTTTCTTCCTGTGTTCACATACCCTCGACGTCATTATATTCAACTATCGTGGGTGCTGATGCACGGGGGTATTCAGTGTTTCCGCCGGTCAGAGAGATGCTTGCGGGCTATCTCTCGCCGGGCTCGGCATCGTCAATTAAGAAGCCCTCTCTCCCCTCAAAGCCTTGTAGGACAACCTCCACTTTAGTGGGAAGGGCTTATCAATCAGCAGGTCAGGCTGGTGCTGCTCTGTACACTATGCTGTTTTTCAGGCGTACCAGGCTGACCTCCTGGACGACCTGAGTGTGGGTTCTGCGCTTGACGAGCAAGCCTCAGACCCGCGTCGGTCCTGTTTGAAGGGAGGCTCAAAAGCAAAGCGTGGCGAGTCGTGCTGCTTCTCCTCCCAGGGATTGGGGACAGTCTTGCCGTCCTCGCCAGCCCCCGAAGCAAGACCTCAGGACTATAATTTCTAGTAAGAGAAAACCCTGATGGTCTTGCGCCTAGATTAGGGGGTAGCTCCCCTCGGGACGGGCCGCGTGCTTCACTTCACCCCGGTACCCCCTCGAAGCCCCTCCATTTTCGCCACCTCTTGGTGTTTCGGGTGACAGAGACTTCCATCAAAATTGGGTGTTTTCGCTGTTACTACATTTTATTCAGGACGCGAAAACACTCGACAACCCCTCAACAGGAAGTGTTAAAATCGAATACCCTTCTCAGAGATCCTGGCAGCGTGGAAACTTCGTGGACACTCGATTCCCCGGTTTCGCCTTCCGGTCTCTCGGAAACGCCATGAATACGGTTATCTCCAGATTCCAGGAGGTGAAAAGCAACAAGGAAGCCTTCGGCCAGTTTTTTCCTTGCCGCACTCAGGGGGAGTGGGGCCGTCGGCCACCCAGTCCCACCCCGACTCTACTAGGCAGAGTGTGGCGAGTCGTGCTCCCCCTCGTAAAGACTGGGGACAGGCTCGTCGCCCTCAGCAGCCCCCTCAGCAGGACCTCAGGGTCATGATTTCTAAAAGAAAGAAACCCTGACGGTCTTGTACCCAGCCTTGTGGGGGTGGTTCCTCTCGGGACGGGGCGCGTGTACCATCCACTTCGGCCCTCCAGATACCCTCACGAAACCTCTCCTGCTGCCAACAAAGAGTTGGGTGTACCGTTGCTTCCTGCCTTTTATCCAGGACGCGGAACACTCGACGACATCTCAACAGGAACTGTCGAAATTGATACCCATCTCAGAGAACCTGGCAGCGTGGAAACTTCTGCCAGTCTTTTCTATGTGGGTTCTGAACACAGTAGAAAGAGGCTACACAATTAAATCCGCTCGCCGCCCTCCGCGTTTCAACGGTGTGGTTCCCACTACCGTGAAACCGGAGCAGACACGTCTATTGTGGAAAGAGCTGCAAAATCTCTTGGTCAAAGGGGCCATGAACGTGTTCCCCTTCCAGAGAAAGAGTCAGGCTATTACAGCAGATACTTCCTGGTCCCCAAGAGGGAGGGGGAGGGGGGGGGGTTGCGTCCGATTTTAGATCTTTGAGGCTTCAACTGCTCGGTCAGGGTATTCAAGTTCAAGATGATAACTGTCAAGACGGTTGTGTCTCAGATCCAACATTATGATTGGCTGATCACGATTGATCTCATGGACCCATATTTCCATATTGGAATTCTGCCACAGTACAGGAAGTTCCTGAGGTTCGCTTTCGGAGACGAAGCCTTCCAGTATCGGGGTCTTCCATTCGGCCTAGCCCTATCACCCCGCACATTCACGAAATGCATGGATGCATTACTAGCTCCTTCGACTCTGGGGCATCCGCATTCTGAATTACATAGACGACTGGCTGATCTTAGCGCAGCTCCAAGAACTGGCAGTTCAGCAGAAGGATATTGTCTTAGCTCATCTAGTTTCTCCGGGTCTGAGACTCAACGTCAAAGAGCGTTCTCTCTCCCACCTGGGGAATCACCTATCTGGGGGTTATATGGAATTCGATCTCGATGCGGGCACAGTTGTCTCCCGCTCGTATCCATTCAGAACACCCTGAGCAAATTTGGCTAGATCAAGGATACCCTGTTCAACAGTATCAACAAATACTAGGCCTCATGGCGTTTTGCGTCCACGGTGATCCCTTTGGGCCTGCTCCATATGAGACCTTTTCAGCTGTGGCTAAAAGCCAAGGGATTTCATCCAAGGGCCAGTCCCCTAGGGCTAATAAGGGTTATGCGCTGCGTGCTTCGTTCCCTTGCTATGTGGTTCAGACCCCGGTTTCCTACCTTGGGTCCCACTCGTCGCAGGCTGCTAACGACAGACGCCTCCCTGACGGGCTGGGTAGTGGTCATAAGTGGTCGTCCAGCTCAAGGGGATGGGAGAGTCATCAGTTCGGTTGTCACAGTAACTGTCTCGAGTTGATGCCGGTATTTCTGGCCATGAAATACTTCCTCCAGAGGCTACCATGTCTTGGTGCGGGTGGGCAATACAGCGGTAGTCTCTTACATAAACCATCAAGGAGGTCAATGTTCACGTCAGCTAAATTTCTGGCACATCGGATTCTCCTTGGGGGCCCAGGGCAAACCCCTGTCACTCAGGGCATTTTAAATCCCTGGATGCCCGTATGTGGGAGCAGATTTACTGTCCAGACAGAAAATACAGATGGGTGAGTGGAAACTCCACCCCTAGGTAGTGGAACAAATCTGGGTGAGATTTTACAGGGTAGAAGAGGACCTCACCCAGCCCCCCCCCTGGTTTGGACGTGATGGCGCATACATGGCCCTGAATGCGTCTGTATGCGTTTTTCCCCAGTTTCTCTGCACCCGGGGAGTCTTGGCCAGAGTTCGCCAGCAAGGGTCTTGCCTCTTACTGATAGCGCCGTGCTGGCCGAACAGGGTATGGTTCTCGGAGCTAATATCTCTCCTCGACGGCTTGCTTTGGGCGATTCTGGACAGGAGGGACCTTCTGTCTCAGGTGCAGGGGACGATATTTCATCCCCGGCCCGAATTGTGGAAACTTCATGTTTGGCCCCTGAAGGGTACTAACTGAGGGACACAGGGCCGTTACCTGAGGTTATCGAGACCATTCTTAGTGCTAGGGCTCCCTCTACCAGAAGAATCTATACCAATAAATGGGGTGTCTTCGAAAAGTGGTGCAGTTCACATGGTGCAGATCCAGTTAACTGCCAAATTGTTTCAGTTCTGGACTTTCTGCAGGAAAAACTGTCAGCAGGCATATGCCCCGCTACTCTCAGGGTTTATGTGGCCGCCATTTCGGCTTGCCACACCTTGATGGACGGAGTGCCTTTGGGGAGGCATTCTCTACTCGCTCGCTTCATTCACGGAGCCATGTGACTGAGCCCTTCTGTTAGGACCAGAGCTCCTTCATGGGACTTAGCAATAGTCCTGGAGGGTCTGGTTGAGACCCCCTTTTGAACCTCTAGAGTCAGCGTCTGACAGACTTCTGACTCTCAAGATGGTCTTTTTTTATGGTGATTACCTCTCTTAAGAGGATTGAGGATCTACAGGCTCTGTCTGTTTTGCCGGCCTGTTTAGAATTTGCCCCACGTATGGCCAAAGCTATTCTGCATCCTCATCCTGACTACCTTCCTAAGGTGCCTTTTTCGACACTACGTCCTGTCACTCTGGAAACCGCCTTCTCCCTGCTGTTTTTAACGCCGGAGCAGGAAAGACTTTACAGACTCTGTCCAGTCCGTGCCCTTCAGACATATGTCCACCGCACCAGCCAGTGGCGTAAGTCAGGGCAATTATTTGTCTGCTATGGGGGCCGCAACGGGGGTGGCCGCTACCAAGCAGACTATGTCACATTGGGTGAGGGATGCTATTGCCCTGGCCTATGAGGCGTGCGGTCAAGCTTCGCCAGTAGGTGTCAGGGCTCACTCCACCAGAGGGGTCGCCTCCTCTAAAGCCTTGGCTAGAGGGGTCCCTCTGCAGCAGGTTTGTGATGCGTCAGGCTGGTCCTCTCCGCACACATTCATCAGATTTTATAGTTTGGATGTTCATGCTACTCCGGGCTCTTACGTCCTTGAGTCGACATCTCAAGCTCATTCCTGAACAAGTTTGTGACGTGGCAGGCTGGTTCTCTCCACGCACATTCATCAGTTTTTATGGCAGGCTCACGTCTGAACAAGTTTGTGACGCGGTAGGCTGGTCCTCTCCGCACACATTCATCAGTTTTTATCAGTTATTTATTTACAAAGATGCTTAACCAACCTAGGTTGGGTTTGTATTACAGGACTGTGTCTGATAACAGTAGGACTTTGGCAAGACCTTTCTATTTTTATTTTTTTGCTTGCTATACTAGATATAAGCCTGCTTTTAAAAAAAAATAAAAAATTCTCTTAACAATGTAGCCAGTTTAAAAACATCAGCACGAAACACCAAAGGTTTTGGTCAATGTCTGTTAAACCACTTCAAGCTATACAAATCACAATATTTGGGTAGTTGACAAATGGCCAAGAAAAAGTACTTTTTTTGGAAAACATAACTTTTTAAGAAAAAATACATATATTTATGGAGTATGAAAACTGTAGTTTCAGAAAATAGTAGTGGTCACTCATTTTGTCAATGACTTCACATATTTTTTTCACGTTTTCACTCAACAGTACTGTAAATGTGTACTATGGTGTGACATTTAAAAAGTACTAAGAAATTATATTCAATAACATAAAAAAAAATACTTGAGAGAATTGTTCACATTATTCAAACATTTTTTTATTAAAGTGCTATTTATTTTACATGAAAGTACTAATTAGAATAATTTTCACCATGAATAGATGAACTTGATAAACTTTTCCCTACAAATGTCAATAAAACTTTTTCGCCAACCTTACAAAACTGTTTGAAATTGTACCCATCTAAGAGGAGATATTATTGTAACTCCCCTAATGCCAAACTTGACTCTTTTTTTTAAAAGAGATTTTAAAATAAGTATATTTTTCTGTTGTTTTATGTTTGTCACACCATAGGACAAAACGTCACACCAAAGGACAAAGATAGTCATTGCATATTGAGTCAGCATATATAGTGTTTATTGTAACAATTATAAAGGAGGACATTTGTTTTTATTTTTCAGCAATATAAACTGTGCAAAACATATCACACCAAAAGTAACTTTGATACTTATAGATCCATCAATAAGAAAGCATTGATGCTTATAATATCTTATTATAGGTAGTGATTTAACATATATATAATTTATTTCTCCTCTCAGTCTCCGTGCACGAGTGTGTTCGGCTGTTTTGAGTAGTGATTTAACATACACTCACCTAAAGGATTATTAGGAACACATACTAATACTGTGTTTGACCCCCTTTCGCCTTCAGAACTGTCTTAATTCTACGTGGCATTGATTCAACAAGGTGCTGAAAGCATTCTTTAGAAATGTTGGCCCATATTGATAGGATAGCATCTTGCAGTTGATGGAGATTTGTGGGATGCACATCCAGGGCACGAAGCTCCTGTTCCACCACATCCCAAAGATGCTCTATTGGGTTGAGATCTGGTGACTGTGGGGGCCATTTTAGTACAGTGAACTCATTGTCATGTTCAAGAAACCAATTTGAAATGATTCGAGCTTTGTGACATGGTGCATTATCCTGCTGGAAGTAGCCATCAGAGGATGGGTACCCGGTGGGGTCTTCTGCTGTTGTACCCCATCCGCCTCAAGGTTGTGCGTGTTGTGGCTTCACAAATGCTTTGCTGCATACCTCGGTTGTAACGAGTGGTTATTTCAGTCAAAGTTGCTCTTCTATCAGCTTGAATCAGTCGGCCCATTCTCCTCTGACCTCTAGCATCAACAAGGCATTTTCGCCCACAGGACTGCCGCATACTGGATGTTTTTCCCTTTTCACACCATTCTTTGTAATCCCTAGAAATGGTTGTGCGTGAAAATCCCAGTAACTGAGCAGATTGTGAAATACTCAGACCGGCCCGTCAGGCACCAACAACCATGCCACGCTCAAAATTGCTTAAATCACCTTTCTTTCCCATTCTGACATTCAGTTTGGAGTTCAGGAGATTGTCTTGACCAGGACCACACCCCTAAATGCATTGAAGCAACTGCCATGTGATTGGTTGATTAGATAATTGCATTAATGAGAAATTGAACAGGTGTTCCTAATAATCCTTTAGGTGAGTGTATGTTATCTGTTTGAAATAATGATAGAATATAGATTAATGGATCAACAGAGAAATTAATGTAATGTATACTTAATTATGAACTCATGACCTACTGTGTTTTCCCTACAAATGTAACCACTTATTAATTTCTTATTAAACACAATATAGTTTATTATTCTGTAATAACAAGCTTATTATGTAATATTGTTGAACCTGAACCTCACACAGGTCTATTCTGATACTGAATAATAAGCAGTCATTCAGTCACTCAGCAAGATCCCTGAATTATTTTAAGATGTATATGGCAACATTTCAGTTTGATTTACTTTCTCCATTGTTCTCTTAGGATCGCATCCTTTCTCTGTGGATCCTTTTTAATTCGCTCCCTATACTGTCTGGTCCTCTCTTTTGCACTCATCTCTCCCTCAGTTCTTTCTGTTCTAAAAAAGTTAAGTAGCATTATAAGTAGTAGCACTGTATTTATGTACTTTATATTTGTTTATAGGTGTTACATTATACATTATAGTTGTTTTAGTAACACTTCAGAAAATTTTATGTAGTCTCCAAAAAATGGCAATAAACATTCAAATGTAAGTCATTATTGAATTTAAAATCATCAAAACTGGTCAAAAAGAATTAAAAGTATGTTAACAAACTTTATCTATTTGTTTTAATAGCTTCTTAAGGAGGTCTTGTCCTATTGTGTGACATCTGTGTCCTTTGGTGTGACAGGCCAAAGTGTCACACCAAAGGACATTTCCTGTCACACCAAAGGACATTTGAGCTTTTGTGGCATGTTAATAACCATGCTAATGCTAGCTGAACTGTCATTAGCAATTGGCATGATACATTTGCATAATATTATATAGTCCTGCTTTTAAAAATACAAATTTGAATTAAAAAAT
Organism: Xyrauchen texanus; assembly: GCF_025860055.1. Classification (NCBI taxonomy): domain Eukaryota; kingdom Metazoa; phylum Chordata; class Actinopteri; order Cypriniformes; family Catostomidae; genus Xyrauchen; species Xyrauchen texanus. Next base: position 33,730,097 of record NC_068278.1, on the reverse strand, counting down.
TAATTTAGGGGTGTCACACCAAAGGACAACAAAACTTAACAACTTCAGTGGTCTGAAAACATAGTTAAATATTTGAACAATTCTGAGAGAAATACTTACCATGTGCACTGCTCATGGGCTTCATAGGGGTATTCAGTCACATGACCTTGAATGGTTTCTTTCAAATAAATGTAGTTGTCCATGATATTGCCCAACTTAATATCAGGTTATTGCATAACACCAAAGGACATTTTTTTCTGTGACAAACTTTATGAAATTCCTACACTTTAAAAAATGTATGTATAGGAAAAGTTATGACCACTTAGTGAAATAGACACTTGCACAATTATGCCAGGAGTGTCCATTAAGATTTTTAAACATTATTTTCTTTATTTATAAAAGTTAATATTTATGAAATAATTTTGTCTACCATCACACCATAGGACGATTTTGAGATTTGGCTCAAAGTTATAAAAAAATTAAAAATAACTCTGATATTAAAACAACAAATTCATGTAAAACAAGAAAATGTTTAACCATTTACAGTATTCTAAATGATGAAAATGTGAAATCATTTATTTTTTTTCTTCTGTGACGGTGAAAAAACCACGTCATGTCAACTACCCATTTTTAATGCATTTTGAATTGTGGGGTGAAAACTTAGTTTGATTTCAGTTGAACTATAACAATTATTCATCCTTTTTTTTCATGTCATGTAAGGGCTTTAGTCTGACTGAAATCATATTAGTCCAATTTTTGCAAAGTCGTAATTGCAGACCAAGATAATACGATTGTAGCTCTGCTTTGTCCAGCATGTAAACACGTTATTCAAACCACAACTGGCCTCAGTGTGGCTTGCATGCTCTGAAAAACAGAGCTGATGCAACATGTTTAACGCTCCCTCAGCTGCTGCCTTCGAATATTTGATTACATGTGCTTCGTGTAAACTTGGACAGACAGATAGCTCGACTATGTAAAAATACACAAGATTTATTATAATTGTGCTTTTAAACATACTAGGGTATGGCATTTTGGTCTTTTTCTGCTGCATTGTGTCTCGATGTTCCAGTGTCTTGCCTTTTCATTTTTATAGGCTTTTATACCTTAATCGGTTACAAAAAGTACAAAAGATGGCATAAATAGGGGTGTTAAAATTATGCATCGATCTGACATCCAAATATCGATGCATTTATTACAGAAATTAAGAAGTTATTATCATTACTATAATGATACCCAATGTGATACCGATGCCATCTCAGATCACACAAGCCTTCCCTCCACAGGTATGGAGCATGCAAAATGAAAGGGAAAAAGTTCACTTTGAAAGCATGTTCATGCTGCAAACCATAGGGTAAGCAGTAGATTGATAGGTGCTACTGAGTTCAGCTTTTTGTGTCATTTATTCGTAACTGTTTGCGCCCACTTGACCAAAGTTAATTGGTGTTGCTTTTTCTCTGAGCTTGGTTACTGAAATTCACATGCACCACAGTTTTCATCACCGCTGTCTGAACAGTGTATTTGCAAACCACAGTACACCATAACATTGTGTTTTTAAAATGCAGATTTAGTTGAAAATAATTTTTAAGACCCTGCTTTATGTTGTTCCATTTAGCTGCGCTCGATCTAACTTTTTGAAAGGAAGAACTAGGGATGCACCGATGCATCGGCTGAACATCAGTAAATGGGCGATATTTGCCTCGTTAACTGCCATCGGGAAATAAAAATGACATTCGCCGATGATTATATGTGTCATGAACGCTGTGCTCAGGAGAAACTTTTTTCCCTCTTTTTATTTGGGCGGGGGGAGATACCGAGACGGGCGCCCTCTCCTCAGTAACTTAGATTAAACAAAGAAGATGGCGGTCGTGTGGCAATATTTTACAGTTTCAGAGAAAGATCAGCGTTTTGCGGTTTGCAATACGTGTTCCATTGAAATTTCAAGAGGGGGGGCTGTTAGAAAGTCATTTAACACAACAAATCTCATTGGACATTTGAGAAGCAGGCACGAGGCGGTGTACGGCGATTACCTGCAAGCTGACCAAAAACGGAAAAATGAAGCTGCCAAGAAAGCGCAAACCCCCGGTAAGTCTCAGACTTCAATTGACACGGCGTTTGAGAAAGCCAAACAGCTGCCTCCAGACAGCGCCAAAGCGAAACAAATAACAAACAAGGTGATGGAGTTCATCGCTTTAGATGACCAGCCTTTCTCTGTAGTGGAGGACGTGGGTTTTCGGAGTCTGATGAAGTTTATGGAGCCACGCTACACGCTGCCGAGCCGGCGTCACTTTGCCGAGGTCTGTCTCCCCGAAATCCACAACATTGTGGCCACGCACATTCATGAGCTACTGGCTTGCGACATCGCTGCAATCAGTTTCACCACAGATATATGGAGTTCAGATGTAAGCCCTGTGAGCATGCTTAGCCTCACGGCACTGTGGATTGATAAGGACTTCAACCTGGTGAAGGCAGTGTTGCACTCCCAGGAGTTCGCAGGTACCCACTCAGCATCTGCCATCTCGGAGGCATATGAGAAAATGTTCCAGACGTGGAAAATCGACAAAACTAGAGTGCATGCTGTCGTGAGAGATAATGCTAGGAATATGACGAAAGCTATGATGGACAGTGGTCTGGCTAGTTTTGGCTGCAGGGCGCACACACTGCAACTGGCAATTCATGACGGTGTTTTTAGCCAGCGCAGCCTCACGGATGTTGTGGCTATTTGCCGAAAAATCGTCGGCCACTTTAAACACTCACCCCTCGCCTATTCACGACTCCAGGCTGTGCAGATCCAGTTGGGAATGAAACCAAAAAGGCTACAGCAAGATGTTTCCACTCGCTGGAATGGTACATTTTATATGATGGAGAGCTTGCTGGAACAAAAGCGCGCACTTGCTACATATGCCGCAGACTACGACCTCCCGGCCACTCTCAGTGCGCACCAGTGGCAATTAATTGAAAACTTTATAACACTCCTCTCCCCATTTGAACAATTGACAAGAGAAGTTAGCTCATCAGAAGCATCAGCTGCAGATGTCATCCCCTCTGTGACAGCCCTGAGACGTCTTCTGAGTAAGCAGGCTGACACAGACCACGGCGTTAAAACAACAAAGACCTCATTATTAGAGGCTGTACATATACGCTTCGATCAAATCCAGTACGATCCCATGTTCTGCATTGCCACCTATTTGGATCCCAGATACAAGGATCGTTACTTTGATGAGGATGTTAAACAACGCGCTCGAGAAATACTTGAGGCACACCTGTTGCCTGCTGCCGGTGCAGAGGATGGGACGCGCGATGGAGAGCGCGCACATCACATAGAGCACAAGAGGCAACGATCCGACAGAGCAGGGCCCTCCCTGCATGATGTGTTTGAGGAGATTCTGGAAGAAAATGGACCAGAGAGGACAAGTACCTCTGTATCCCAACAACTGGGTATTTTCCTGGCAGAGACCACTATTCCCAGAGGTGAGAGCACACTCTGCTATTGGAGAAATAACCACCTGCGTTTTCCAGAACTCGCACAAATGGCACGCAAATACCTTAGTGTGCCATGCACCAGCACCGAGAGTGAGCGGTTATTCAGCTCTGTGTCTCATGTCTTGGATGAAAAGCGAAATAGGCTTTGCTGTGACAAGGCAGAGATGCTCATCTTTGTAAAGAAAAACATGCATCTTATTAAGAAGTAGGCCAGAGATACAGCAGGTGACTTATGTCATTAATGATCAGAAGTGGAGGTACTGTTTTTGTTTTATAAGATGTCCCATTTTTCAGCCTGTGAGTTCTGAAACACTGTAATGTTTTATTCTGTATGAGAAATACACAAGGTGAAAGATAGCCCTATTTATGTTTGTATTTATTTTAATAAATTATGTTATTTATTTCACTTGTTTTTGCATTTACACTTGATGTATTTTTTTTTATTTATCAGAAAAATATTTTTTATTGGGCCATGAAAATAATCTCATTGAGTAAGTTTTTGTTTATCAGGCTAAAACCACTCAAATAATTTTGTTGGGCAATGTACTGAAACAATCTTTTCATTGATTAGTTAGCAGTCAAAGGTTTTTGAATGTTATTTTTCAGAAAATAACTTGTTATAACTAATGTCAACCAGAAAGTGACATTAAAGGTTGTTTTTGTTTCATAAATTGGTCTGATTGAATTTGTGCTCATTCTAGGATAGTGTGATCAAGAGCCGAAAGACTTGTATGTTTCCGTGGCACAAAAGAAGGAATAAATAACAAAAAGAAAAAACATCGGCATCGGCCAAGTTGATATGTTAAACATCGGTATCGGTATCGCCCCGGAATTTCCCAATCGGTGCATCCCTAGGAAGAACTCACAGCGTGTGTGTGCGCGTGTGCTTCTCCAGAGTGTTGAATGCTGTCTCTGCTCCAGACAGTCACTGTGTGCTGTGTTGGAGTTTGTTGATGTAATTATTTACTCTGCCTTCCATTCATCTCGGAGATTTGGAATTTTCAACTTCCTATAGGGTAGAGTGCAATGAAACGGCACTCTGTTATGGCATTAAATGTTGGACAAAACAGCGCAAGCGCATAAACGCAGCGCGCAAGTGAATTACAACCGTGTGAGCACCATGACACAGTTCGCACGTACAATGTGAACTTGCAAATCCCAAACTCGAGCACAAAAAAATATGATTGTGCACACAAATTAACAAGTCGCAAGCAGAAATAACAAAAAGATCTGAACACGCGTGCAAGTTATTTTCTGCACACACAAGTCGGTTTTTGACACTCGGGCGAGGCCCAATCCTTTCTGTTAACACATGCTATTGGCTGCTGACCAAATCCTGTATTGAATGGCTGCATCTCTTCGAATCTCTTGTGATTGGCTGTTGGACGAGGACAAACTTGTTTTTTTATTGACAAGAAAAAACATACAAAACTCTCGTAGGTGAGAAATACGAAATATACATCAATAGGAACAATGCAATTATTGTCAGTGTAAATTAAAGAAAGGCATCCCCTACATAATACTGAACAACAAAAATTAAATAACTAGGGGGTATTACTTTAAAAAAAATAAAATAAAAAATCTTGTAGGCTAGACATAAAATATTAAATAAAAAATACTTATAAAAGCATCATTTAGACGTAGCATGCAAGTGGATATTTATCAAAACAATTGTCTGGATATATCACTACACATCTTTCTTGCAATTTCATAAACCATGAAAAAGAAGGCTTTGAATATCTCCACTTACAACAATGAATATGATATTTACCAATGAGAACAATCATATTAACCAAATCAGATAGGGATGAATCTACATTATCCATATAAAAGAGAATGTGTGATAAGTCAAACGTCGAGATGTCATCAATCTTAAATGACAGCCAATTATGTAAATCAGACCAGAAGCTTTTACCCAAAAGAACAAGTTTTCCAGAGTCTCATCAGCTGCCTCACAAAATAAACAGGGATCTACTTTAAATTTGAACATATTTCTAAGAAAGTCAACAACTGGATATATTTTATAAATTATACAATGATTTCCTATTAATTATAATGACCCTGTTATTCCATAGGGTGGATCCATGGGGAAAAACGTTGTGGGTAAATATACAGGTGAAACTCGAAAAATTAGAATATCGTGCAAAAGTTCATTAATTTCAGTAATTCAACTTAAAAGGTGAAACTAATATATTATATAGACTCATTACAAGCAAAGTAAGATATTTCAAGCCTTTATTTGATATAATTTTTATGATTATGGCTTACAGCTTATGAAAACCGCAAATTCAGAATCTCAGAAAATTAGAATATTACATGAAATCAATAAAAAAAAAAGGATTTTAAATACAGAAATGTCGGCCCTCTGAAAAATATAATCATGCATATGTACTCAGTACTTGGTTTGGGCCCCTTTTGCATTAATTACTGCCTCAATGCGGCGTTGCATGGATGCTATCAGCCTGTGGCACTGCTGAGGTGTTATGGAAGTCCAAGATGCTTCAGTAGCGGCCTTCAGCTCTTCTGCATTGTTTGGTCTCATGTCTCATCTTTCTCTTGGCAATGCCCCATAGATTCTCTATGGAGTTCAGGTCAGGCGAGTTTGCTGGCCAATCAAGCACAGTATTACCATGGTCATTGAACCAGGTTTTGGTACTTTTGGCAGTGTGGGCAGGTGCCAAGTCCTGCTGGAAAATGAAGTCAGCATCTCCATAAAGCTTGTCTGCTGAAGGAAGCATGAAGTGCTCTAAAATGTCCCGGTAGACGGCTGCGTTGACTCTGGACTTAATAAAGCACAGTGGACCAACACCAGGCGATGACATGGCTCCCCAAACCAACACAGACTGTGGAAACTTCACACTGGACTTCAAGCATCTTGGATTGTGTGCCTCTCCATTCTTCCTCCAGACTCTGGGACCTTGGTTTCCAAATGAGATGCAAAATTTGCTCTCATCAGAAAAGAGGACTTTGGACTACTGAGCAACAGACCAGTTCTTTTTTCTTTAGCCCAGGTAAGACGCTTCTGACGTTGTTTGTTGTTCAGGAGCGGCTTGACAAGAGGAATACGACATTTGAAGCCTCAGTCCACTCCTTGTGAAGCTCCCCACACATTTGAATGGCCTTTTCCTGACAATCCTCTCCAGGCTACGGTCATCCCTGCTGCTTGTGCACCTTTTTCTTCCACACTTTTCCCTTCCACTTAACTTTCTATTAATGTGCTTTGATACAGCACTTTGAGAACATCCAACTTCTTTTGCAATTACCTTTTGAGGCTTTCCCTCCTTGTGGAGGGTGTCAATGATGGTTTTCTGCACAACTGTCAGGTCAGCAGTCTTCCCCATGATTGTGAATTCAACTGAACCAGACTGAGAGACCATTTAAAGGCTCAGGAACCCTTTGCAGGTGTTTTGGATTAATTAGCTGATTAGAGTGTGACACTTTGAGCCTACAATACTGAACCTTTTCACAATATTCTAATTTTCTGAGATTCTGAATTTGGGGTTTTCATAAGCTGTAAGCCATAATCATCAAAATTATATCAAATAAAGGCTTGAAATATCTTACTTTGCTTGTAATGAGTCTATATAATATATTAGTTTCACCTTTTAAGTTGAATTACTGAAATTAACAAACTTTTGCACGATATTCTAATTTTTCGAATTTCACCTGTAATTTTACAGTATTGGAGAAGTTGTTTGTGGAAGTTTAATAATTTAATAGGAATCTTAGTTACCTCAATCACATTTTAAAAGAAATTCAAGCCCACCTATTTTATTAAATAGAGATCTATGTGAAACCACGTAAATGCCCCAAAAATGTTTTCAAAGTCCAAGGCGTTGATACCACCCTTATCATTCTCTTTCACTAACTGTGATTTCCTAATATAATGGGTTTTATTTTTCCAAAGGAGGGAACTGGGAAGATTGGGAATCGGATGATGGCAGACAGTAAAGAGGTTATGGTTTCTTCCTAAATTCCTGTGTGTGTGTGTGTGTGTGTGTGTGTGGGTGTGTGTGGGTGTGTGTGGGTGTTGTGTGTGTTTTCTGTCTTTTGATAATAACTGAAAATAGGTGGAAATATTGAACGCAGCAAGGCGTTTAGTGAACCTGTTTAGAGGTACCCTGTCTATCCATATCGGTCCATCTAACGTTAATGTTGAAGGGAATGTTAGTGTTTCACAAAATGGTAAGTGTAGATAGCTAGATGTCAGATAGTTCCCAGCTTGTTAGTGTGGTACTGCAAGGGCCATCCACTACTCATCAGCCTCTACATTAATTCATTATGTAGATGAAATGCAGGCTCAGAGAGGAAGCCAATCAGGCCCTGGGAACCTTGGGGCTGGGAAAGCACAGCAGGTGCAGCAGAATATGGCCAGGTTAGGAAATCAAGTGTACATAAAATATTATATTATTACAGGAATGTCTCTCTGAAATGTTTGATTCTGATTTGTCAGTTGCAATTTTATATGACCGATAATGAACGTCGTCAGTAGCCAGGCTTTATAATGATCGCGCATCCGGCCCTTCTTTCATGTCTCATATCTTATCTCTCATTTTATTCAAACGCAGCTAGTCTCATCTTGCCTCTCTCTATATATATATATATATATATATATATATATATATATATATATATATATATATATATATATATATATATATATATATATATATATATATATATATATATATATATATATATATATATAAAATGCACTAAACATCTTACAGCTACAAGAAATTGAGGAATTTAGAAAGAAACCATAACCTCTTTACTGTCTGCATCATCCGATTCCCAATCTTCCTACTTTATGTCTGTTCTCGTCCAACAACATCCAATCACGAGAGATTTGAAGAGAGGCAGCCAATCAATACCGGATTTGTTCAGCAGCCAATAGCATTTGTTAACAAAGGATTGGGTCCCGCCCCTGAATGTCAAAACTGACTTGTGTCTGACTCTGTAAAGATTTCAGCTGCGAGTGTGTGCAGAAAATAACTCGCGCGCATGTTCAGATCTGTGTGGGACCTGTCATGACTCTTGGTTTTGTTATTTCTGCTGGCGACTTTTTAAATTTTGTGTGCACAATCATATTTTTTTGTGCTCGAGTTTGGGATTTGCAAGTTCTGCAGGTTTACATTTTACGTGCGAACAGTGTCACGGTGCTCACACTGTTGTAATTCACTTGCGCACTATATTTATGCGCTTGCGCTGTTTTGTCCAACATTTATGCCTAACATGAAAAAGCAACAAATAAACAAAGTAAAAGAATGTCAGTACTTGCCTGCTTTTGTTCTGCGTGGCTGCAAGGCTCAAATTATGTCATTTCCACTTTGTGATGTCATTTAAAGCAACGGTACATTATTTATAGATAAAATAATTAATGTGATGGGGTGGTAAGTCAAACTGAGGGATGTGCACACAAATCATAAAATATTTACCAAAAAAGTGATTGAGTGATTGAGACAGAACTGCTCTTCCTTACAGAATGCCCAAAATACCAACCAATTAGAAACAAATATTACCACAAAATTAACAACATATGCCCAGAGTTCAATGAATGTACCCCGACACAAAAAGGTTTTTTTTTTTGAAAAAGAAGAATGTGCAAATATAGCTGCAAGATTTGTAGTATCTTGTAGAAACCTGAGGGACAACCAGAACTAAAATAAAATTATTAAATATAAATAATAATACATGAATGTATTGATGACCCCTGACCCCCAATCCCCTACCCCTGTTTCCAACCCTATATAATGTTGCATTCATTCTGAATGTTATCTCTTTATAGTTATTATTGTTCTCATGTCCTAGTTTAGTTCCTGTTCTGATTTTCTATGTAATTGCTTTGTCATGCCAATAAAGCTCAGTGAGTGAGTGAGTGAAAGAGGTTTAACAAGACTTTATTTACATAATAAAAACATTATTCACAACATCATCAAATACTCATTAAATATAATATAAATAAAAAATTCAGAACCAACTGACCCTCATCAATTACACACAAAAACATTTTGTAGCTGGAAGGTTAATATTTAACCTTCCAGCTACAAGGTTCTTGAACATTAATTCAGCATCAGTGCTAAGAAGATTCAGCCCTTCATTCTTTCTTGTCTTCCAAATTGCTAATTTTGCAGTTCCGATCAAGTAGTTTAACAAACACGCTTTCCTTCTGATTAAGAATTTGTACATCACACCCCCAATAAACGCTTCTAAGAATCTCTCATCAAATGCTTGAAACCATCTATCAAGAAGATTAAAAAGACCTTTCAACCTATTACATCTTAAAAACAAATGTTCCAAACCTTCTACCATTCCACAAAACCTACACTGTTCACCCACTGCTGGATTCAGGTGCGCCACGTAGAGGTTGACCGATATTGGTTTTTTTCAGGCCGATGCCGATCTTTTAAAATCCGGGTCAGCCGATGGCCGGCCGATTAATGCTGCCGATTTATTTTGGCCGATATGTGCTTGTTTTTAACCTCTTATTTGAACCTTTTATTTGAAAGATAAAATGTAACACAAATAATTACTTAAGATTTCTTACATTTCTCAACAAATACATTTATTGAACACTTGACCAATCTGCACTTGTAGACTTAAATTAAAAATTTATAATGTAAAAACATTGTATAAATAATGTATAACAAATATATTAAATAAACAAAGCAGGCGTTACGAACTGCTCCGAGACACGAAGGTTGAGATCCAAATGCAGCTTTAATTTAGGGGCAATCCAGACACGTAATCCAATATTCAGAGCATCCAAGAGAAGCACAGGCATAACTAGGGATGGGTATCGTTAAGGTTTTAATGGTATTACTATCTTACCGATACTGCTTATCGATCCGGTACTTTAACGGTATTCTTAACGGTTCTTTTTGTTTATATATATATATATATATATATATATCACTCACTCTCTCTCTCTACCTCTCTTTCGCTCACTCGCTCACTCTCTCTTTCACTCACTCACTCTCTCACTCTCCACCTGTCCCTCACAAGGAAGTCTGGCTTCAACAAACCTGGCCACCTGGAGGTTTTTTGTCCTTTAAGAGAGTCCTGGTGTAAAACTTTGACTGTAGAGTAATATATTGCTTTTTTTGATGCAGACTCAAAATATTCTAGCTGTGGGGTTTTAAAAGATAGAATTGACCCCACATCTTCATTTTCCGTCTTTATAAGATGAGAAATTTTAAGTCCTGCGAGTTCCTGTTCATTCGATCATGTCCATCAAAGTTCTTCTCCCAATGTACTTTCTGTAACTACTTGGTAAGGTATTGACAATCTCCTCCATCAACTTTTCTGTCAAATGTGAAGTTCTTAAGCCAGTCATTTCTTTAAGTTCCTCCAATGACTTCCATCCATCTCTATTCAAGAGATGTCCCAGCTTGACAATTCCATTTCTCTGTAAGCATGCACTTACACTTACGGAAGACAAAAGTCTTGTTTGAATCATTGGATTAAAAAACAATGGTTCCTCTAGAACCCAGTTCCCAGGTTCATCAACCTCTCTTTCAACTTTAAAAACAGTTCTCCACAAATGCAACATTGTCCGGTAAAAATGTGAAATCTCAGACATGTTTATCTTCTCCAGGTTCATTAAAAATAAATGTCTATCCAATCCAAGACCCCCACTTTTTTGAAGAAATGCCTTTGCAGTCTGAGACCAAACCAAGTCCTTATGGTAGAGAAGTCTCTGTGCTGCTTGGATTCTGAAAGCACAGATTCTGCTCCTCACGTCCACCAGACCTTGGCCTCCTCCTTGAACTGGAAGATACAGTGCTGCTGCGTGAATCCAGTGTTCTCCACTCCAGAAGAAATTCACAAAAGTCCTTTGTATCCTGCAGATCAACTCATCAGGTGGCTCCAGTACCACAAGTCTATGCCACAAGATAGAGGCAGCCAGGTTATTTACCACCAGAACTCTTCCTCTGTACGACAATTGTTGTAATAGACATTTCCATTTAGACAATCGAGCATTCACCTTTTCCAGCATTCCCTCCCATTTTTTTCCTTTAAATATTGTTTTTCCTAAAAAAAACACCTAAAATTTTTAACCCTTCTCTTACCCACAGCAATCCACTCGGTAAAATTGGAGGTCCTAACCCTCCCCACTGACCAATAATAAGCCCTTGACTTTTCCCCCAGTTCATTTTTGCTGAAGATGCCCACTTGTATTTTCTAATAATTTCCGTTAAAATGTCAACATCATTTTGACTTGTGATAAAGAATGTGATATCGTCTGCATAAGCAGATAATGACACCCTACTACTACTGTTTATACCAGGAAGTAAAATTCCATTCAGATCTCTCCTTATCCTACACAACAAAGGCTCAATTGCGAGACTATACAATTGTCCAGAAAGTGGGCAACCTTGCATAATACCCCTTGATACCGGTATTGGAGCACTTAATCCTCCACCAGCTTTAACCATCACAAAAACATTTGAATATAACAACTTAATATAAGATATAAAATTCTCTCCAAATCCAAATTGTTTTAAAACTTTAAGAAGATACACATGATCAACCCGATCGAATGCTTTCTCTTGATCCAAACAAAGTATACCCAGGTTTAAATGATTAAATTGGTTAAAATCAATTACATCCCTTAATAAAAAGAGATTATCCATGATTGACCTTTTGGGAATGCAATACGTCTGGTCATTTTGAACCAATAACTCTAAATAACACTTTAACCTGTTTGCATATACACTTTGACAGTATTTTATAGTCCAAACACAATAGAGAAACTGGTCTCCAATTCTTTAGAAGACCTAGATTTCCTTTTTTTGGAAGCAAAGACAGTACAGCTCTCCGGCAGCTTATAAGGAAGTGTTCCACTTTTGATGCTTTGAGTACTTCATACAGATCTTGTCCTAATACATTCCAAAAAGCTTGGTAAAACTCAACTGGCAGTCCATCAATTCCCGGAGAACGTCCTCTTGATAACTGTTTCATTGCTTCTGTTATCTCCTGAAAAGTTATTTGACTGTCTAGTGATTTTCTCCCCTCCTCTTTCACCTGAGGTAAATCACTCAGCAAATCAGAAGCACTCTCAACTTCACAGTTCTCAGCGTCATACAGTTTTTTGTAAAAGTTAACTGACAGCTTCTTTATTTCCACCGGGTCTGACGTTATCATCCCATCAGGCCTTTGAAGATGATATATTTGTTTTTCTTGGGAGCTTTTCTTTTCAAGGTTAAAAAAGAATGATGTAGGAGCGTCCATGTCTTTAATAGAACAGATTCTCGCCCTTACAATTGCTCCTTTCACTTGCTCCTGTAATAACGAGCCAAGTTCTTTCTTTTTCTAATTCAACAGCTCATTCCTTTATTATTAAAAATAGTACTTTCCATTCTTTGAATGTCTTTCTCCAAGCTTTTTACTGCAAACTTCACCCTTGATGTATTATGTGAACTATAATTTTGACAAAATATTCTTATATTTACCTTGCCAACATCCCACCACTGACACATGTTTTCAAAAGAATCTTTCTGCATTTTCCATTAATTCCAGAATAATTTAAACCTATCACAAAATAAAGCATCTTGTAATAATTTAACATTAAAATGCCAAAAATAATTTGGATTTGTAATTACCTTCATGTTTAAATCAAATAAAACCAAGTGGTAAAATAACAGCATTCATCACCTTATTATTCCATGTTTTATCAATATAAAATCTGTCTAGTCTTGCCCCACTAACCCTATTCTAATTTTAGTCCCAAAATTATTTTTGGGACTAAAACCAGTCCCCTTTGTCAGCTGGCTCTGAAACTCACAAACCCACTAACAACTAACAAACACCAGTTTCAGACCAGCACTGCTGAACAAAATCAAATCCGAATAAACCAAATCATAAAAGAAAGCAAAACGTATCGGTTACCTAGCGTAACCTCGGTTCTCTCTAGATGAGGGAACGAGTATTGCGTAAGCCGGCCGTGCTCGCGCCACGAGCGTTCATCTTTTCAGACTTGCAGTCAATGAAAACCAGGGTTCCAGCCTACTGTAACCACGCTTATATGCACTCTAGTCACGCCCTTTTGGCGGGCTATTGATGCAGTGAGCTGCTGGACGCCTCTCATTGGATGCGAGTTCGCCCAAGCTGCGTCTATAGGCTGCAGCAGTTGCCGCAAGAGCAACCTATGAGCTCGCATAGCTAGCCCGGCTCAAGGTCTGCAGCTGCCGTGACTGCGTTGACAATGGATACAAAAATTAAGGATAATTTTTGGCTTCAATATCTCAGAAAAGATGAATCTTTCCTGGTAATCTTTCCTTCTCTTACGAGAGGTTCTCTCAGTATTACGTAAGCTAGCTTACGCTTACGGGAACCCATTGTCAACGCCGTGCGCTCAAGCATCCACTGTATAAGCCCCAGGGAATTAAGGGGGACCCGGGGAGCCCTTATGAGTGGGGAAATAATATTTGGCCGGCAAGAATGCGGGTCATTGATTGTGTAATACATAAGCACATAGTAGGACGGGAGCGACAGAGCGGCGGTGCCGGTCTGTGTGGAATGTGTCCCATCAGTGCAGCTCACCAGGGGAGCTGTAGCGTATTAAACCGCTAGTAGTTTTGCCTGCAGAGCGGGCACTTCCATATTGTAAAATCTGACAAAGGTGGAGGGGAAGTCCATCCCGCTGCCACACATATGTCGTGAATGGAAATTCCGCTGGACCATGCCCACGAGGATGCCATGCCTCTAGTGGAGTGAGCCCTAATGCCCAACGGGCATGGCAGGTCTTTTGACGCGTATGCAGCAGCAATAGCGTCCACTATCCATCTAGATAGTGTCTGTTTCGAGGCGGCGAGACCTTTGGTGCGCCCTCGAGCGAAACGAAAAGCTGCTCGGGCGTCTGAAAGCAGCGGAGCGTGCAGTATACAATCTCAGTGCTCTGACCGGGCAAAGGAGATTGGCGTCGCGTTCAGCTATCCGGTGCTGGCAGCGCCGATAGGAAAATGACCTGTGCTCTGAAAGGAGTACCGATCACCTTGGGAACATAGCCGTGTCTAGGCTTTAAAATGACCTTGGAGTCACTTGGTCCAAACTCAAGACACGCAGGCTGACAGACAGCGCGTGAAGGTCTCCCACACGTTTGACTGATGACAGGGCAGTCAGAAAACGGTTTTGAGTGAAAGGTATTTCAAATCCACGGATTGAAGTGGTTCGAAAGGGGGCTTTCATAGTTTCGAGAACTATAGAAAGATCCCAGATAGGAACCGATGGGGGCGCGGGGTTCATCCTTCTAGCTCCCCTGAGGAAGCCGGATGACCAGCTCGTTTTTACCCCATGACTGGCCGTGCAGGGTTCAGCGAACGCCGCAACGGCCGCCACATACACTTTGAGCGTGGATGGGGATCTGCCCTCATCCAGCAGCTCTTGTAGAAATACTGAGCAGCGACGACACCCCACATGTCCGTGGGTCCAGGTCTCTGTCGGTGCACCATTTTGAGAACACAGACCATTTTGACGCATAGAGTCTTCTCGTGGAAGGGGCTCTAGCGTGTATGATGGTGTTTATTACTCCTTCTGGCAGAGCGACGGGTAGTCGTTGATCACCCACGCATGCAGCCCAGCGCTCTGGGTGGGGATGCCAGATTGTGCCGCGAGCTTGAGAGAGGAGATCTGCTCTCACTGGGATGGGCCACGGCGCTGTCAGTGACAGCTGCGTAAGCTCCGGGAACCATGTCTGATTCTCCCAACGCGGGCTATGAGGAGCACCGAGTGGCGCTTCCCTGATCCTCTGCATTACCTGTGGCAATAGCGAGACGGGAGGGAAGGCGTAAGCGGGCGTCTGGGCCAGTCCTGGGCCAGCCGTCCTCGCTTCGAGAAAAATACTGGGCAGTGAGAGTTCTCTTTGGACGCAAAGAGGTCTATCTCTGCTCTGCCGAATAGGTGCCATAACGTCTGGACTGTTTGAGCGTGCAGGGACCATTCCCCTGGGGAATATTGTCTCTGGACAGTCTGTCCGGGCCGTCGTTCAGGTGGCCTGGCACGTCGCGTCGCCCTCAGCGGCGCAGGTGGCACTGGGACCAACTCAGTATGCGTTTTGTCAGATGGAAGAGGTTCCTGGATCTGACACCGCCCTGACGGTTTAGGTAGGATACCACAGATCTGTTGTCCGAACGGACCAGGACGTGGTGACCCTGAATGACCGGGAGAAAGCGCACGCGGCGTACTCGACCGCTATCATTTCCAGACAATTTATGTGAAGGAGCTTTTCCTGAACTGACCATAGGCCGAAAACCGGAGAGCCCTCGCGAGACCGCGCTCCAACCCGTGTTGGACGCCGTCTGTCGAGATGACTTTTCGGCGAGATACAGCTCCCATTGTCACTCCCCGCTGATACCATTCGGCCACTGTCCAGGGCTGCAGAGCTGATATGCAGGTCTGAGTCACCTTGATGGGCTGGCGGCCTGTGGCCCAAGCCCGGCGAGACGCCGGTGTTTAGCCAATGCTGAAGCGGGCGATGTGCAGTAAACCCAGCTGAAGTACTGCTGCGGCTGAGGCCATGTAACCTAGCACTCTCTGGAATTTCTTCAGAGGCGTGAGGCTGTTCATCTGAAAAGATGCGGCTAGTCGCTGAACACGGCGCTGCGCGCTGTGTAGATAAGCGAGCCGTCATTGCCACGGAGTCTAGTTCTATTCCCAGGAAGGAAATGGTCTGACTGGGCTGTAGTGAGCTCTTGGTCCAATTGACTGCAAGACCCAAACTGTTCAGATGGCTGAGGAGAACTGCTCTGTGAGACAGAAGCTCCATATGTGACTGAGCCATAATCAGCCAGTCGTTCAAATAGTTCAGAATTCGCAAACCCTGACTCCGCAGGGGTGCGGCGCCGCGATCCATGCACTTCGTGAAAGTACGGGTGCTAAGGACAGGCCGAACGGAAGGACGGTGTATTGATAAACCTGGCCGTCGGCGAATCTCAAGAATGGCCTGTGACGGGATTTATCTGAATCTGAAAATATGCATCTTTCAGATCGAGAGAAATAAACCAGTCCCCTGGCGCACATGCGCGAGGAGTTTCCTGATTGTAAGCATTTTGAACGGTCTTTTTGCAAGCACCTTGTTCAAAACCCTGAGATCTAATATGGGTCTGAGGCCGCCGTCTTTCTTGGGAACAAGAAAATAACGGCTGTAAAGCCCCGACTCAGCTCAGAAAGGGTGGCACTTTTTCTATGGCCCTTTTGCACAGAAGGCTTGCTATTTCTGAACGAAGCATGCACGCTGCTTCCGTGTTCACAGTGGTTTCGAGCAGCTCTGAAGCGAGGGGCGGCGATCGAACTGTAGCAAATAGCCCTGTTGTATTGTGCTTAACACCCACTTGGATATCCCTGGAATAGCTTCCCACGCTTTGAAGCGTAACGCTAGAGGGTGAATGGCCAATTCGCTCTGATTGCCGCACACAGAGCTGAACAAAATGTGTGAGCTGCGTTTAGTGTGTTCATGCATGATTGCTCGGAGACAGCATGAACAGGCTGTTTTGTGAGTGACTTCCGATTGGAATGAATGGGGAAAGAGTCACATCTGTTACGTGATGCTAAGCATAGTCATGGGCACGGGACTTACACACAGAGGAATGGTTGCTGGCCGTGTAACAGAGCGGGCAGAGAATGGTAGCGCCACGCATTTGCGGGCGCATTTATTGACTCTAGCGCTCGAGCGGTTCAGTAACCGCTTTATGTGAGCGTGCTCTGGTGGGGACACGAGACATGCAGTGCTTGTGTGCAGAAGTGAACACTGGATTGTGGGCACATTTTCTACACATAGGGCTGGTCGTGTGACAGAGCGGGCAGAGAATGGGCGCACGACGCATTTGTGGGCGCCTTCATTGACTCTGGCGCTTCGAGCGGTTCATGAATCGCGCTTTGATGAGGGGCACGGGATGTGTTATGCTTGTGTGTAGGGGCGAACACTGGGTTGTGGGCACTTTTTCTACACAAGACATGTTTGCTCTTTACAAGATTTATTTGGGTCGCCGTGAAAACGGCGCTTGAGTGCAGGCAAGCGGGCAGTGTCACCGGCTTGTTGGCTGCTAAATTCACCACTGTAGTAGCCTGAGAGAAGGGGACTGACAGGGGGTAAAGCTTTGACAGTGGTCCGCCGCGGCGGACTGAGCCGTCGCTTGTTCAACACAGTTAGGAAGACTTCGGCTGCTCGGGTTTCAGCGTTACCTTAGATCGAGGCCCGCGGGGAGGCGGTCTCGCGGCGGCTGTCTGAGCGCTGATCGAGGGCGGCCGCCCTGTCGACGCTGAGAAGTCTGGAGATTGTTGAACTGGGCGCTGTGAAGAGGCTCGTGCAGGAGGCTGATCACGTGAGCGGCCTGCAGAGGAGCTTAGCTGACGCGGCAGGAAGAGGTTCATGGCTTGGGTGGCTTTCTGGACTTCTGAGAAGCGGTCAACAATGCCACTCACCGCGGAGCCGAAGAGACCGGTTGGAGAGAGCGGTGCGTTGAGGAACGTGGAGCGCTCTGCTTCTCCCATGTCGGCTAGTGTTAGCCATAAGTGTCTCTCGGTCACAGTCAGCGAGGCCATGCACTTCCCTAGAGCTTGGGCTGCAGCTTTGGTAGCCGAAGGGCGAGGTCTGTCGCGCCGCAGATCAGTAACAGCCTCTGGGTGCCTGCCTTTCTCATCCCACTCCGAAGAAGGTCTGCTTGTAGGATCTGTAAAACGGCCATTGAGTGCAGAGCAGATGCGCTTGGCCGGGCGGCGGAATAGGCGCGCCAACATAGGCGGAAGTCGCTCTGCAGGCCTTAGACGGAGCACAGGCTTGGAACGCCATCTCGCGGAGGGCGGACAAAGGTGTGCTGCTACCGAAGTCCTCGACCGGGGATGGAGGAGTAGCCTCTTCAGTGGCGCCGCCCACCGACGCCAGAGAGGTGGAGACGTGTGAACGGGTCCTGGCTGAAAACGGAGCGCTCCACGACTTTGCAAGCTCCGTATGTAATTCCGGCAGGAAGGGAGCGGCCCGGCCGCTGGTGTAGAGCGGCGATGGCTTTGAAGAAAGCAGCCGCCGAGTCTGTTGGGTGCCTGCTCAGGGGCGGTGACCACTCGAGCCCGAGGCGGTCGACGGCCTGTGTGAGGAGGCGTGTTAACTCCCCTTCGACTCGGCGCGGGTCCTGCTGGATTCCTGGGCTGAGGAGGAGGCTTGGGAGCCTGTCCACTCCTCGCTCTCGAAGCCATGATGGAACAGCAGCCCTTATCCTCCGCCGTCATCCGAGATGGCAGCAGTGCGGCCGCCGGCGGCAACTGCGCGGCCCCGGGGCGGGGAGGGTGAAAGCGATGCTCGAGGGAGAGGCTCCGGCGAGGCAGTCGCTTCAACCACAGTTTCCGGCAGCCTTTGTGAGCGGCGCTTCTTCCTGCGCTGCTGAGGGTAGGCGGCGCGGCGGTTTCTGCTTTGATCGGCTCGAGTCGAGCCCGCAGGGTCGACATCGGTAGCTCCTCGCAGAATCGCATCCGCCCTCAGTGAGGGCGAGCTCTGCGTGCCCCAGTCCCAGGCAGAGAGCGCAGATGATGTGGCGGTCTCCTGTGCTGAGAAGGGCGCGACATGAGGCGCAAGTGGAGCGAGGCATCTTGAAAAAGACGCCGTACTCTTTTGTGAATAGTTCTTGAGAACTAGCTTGCTTAATAAAAGGATACGTCGTCGGATGGCGTAGCTCGCAGGATGGCTGAAGGTGGCTGAGACGGCCGGCTTCTTCTAGCGCTGTCCACGCTTGCTTGATGCCCCTCAAACGGCGACGCTGCTTCCAGGTCAGCGATGCGGAGAGCTTCGCTGAAGAGATGAAAATCAGGGTTCCAGCCTACGAACTACGCTTATATGCACTCTAGTCACGCCCTTTTGGCGGGCTTTGATGCAGTGAGCGCCGGACGCCTCTCATTGGATGCGAGTTCGCCCAAGCTCGTCTATAGGCTGCAGCAGTTGCCGCAGAGCAACCTATGAGCTCGCTAGCTAGCCCGCTCAAGGTCTGCAGCTGCCGCACTGCGTTGACAATGGATACAAAAATTAAGGATAATTTTTTGGCTTCAATATCTCAGAAAAGATGAATCTTTCCCGTAGCGTAAGCTAGCTTACGCAATACGAGAGAACCTCTCGTAAGAGAACTTCATATTTGGACCATTGGGAAAATGAAAGTAAAAACCAAAGCAAATTGGAATGTTATCGGGCCCTAAACAGAACATATAATCTGGCAGAATATCTCAACACACTGTAAGAGATCCAAAACAGAGACGGATCCTCACCAAATACAGACTCCGTGATCACAGTCTGGCCATAGAAAAAGGCAGACCACAGACAAACATGGCTTCCAAAGGAAGAACGAGTCTGTGCTCACTGTGACACAGGTGAGGTCGAGACAGAGACACACTTACTCCTTCACTGTGAGAAATTTACAGAGCTGAGAGAGAGATACCTCCACAAACTCTCAAACCTCATGCCACAGTTTTCCAGTTTGGCAGAAACCGATCAGATGCTGGTGTTACTGGGGGAGGACCATCATGCATCAGTTGCAGCTAAATTCATTTCTCCGCTGCACACACTCAGAAACCTTCATCCACAGTACTTTTATTCTCTTATGTTCATAATGTCGTGTTAAATGCATATTTTATTCTATATTGTATAGTGTATATTGTTATAGTTTTTTATTTTTTTTTTATTTGATTCATTACCTGGCACCTTATTTTAATTCTATCTTATCATTATTATTTGTCTTGTCATTATCTGTTTTGTGTATTAATGCTTTGGCCATATTGTATGTAAACACAATCATGCCAATAAAGTACTTTTAAATTGAAATTGAGAGAGTGAAAGATGTGAGTGAGAGAGTGAAAGATGTGAGTGAGAGAGTGAAAGATGTGAGCGAGTGAGAGAGAGTGAAAGATGTGAGCGAGTGAGAGAGAGTGAAAGATGTGAGCGAGTGAGAGAGAGATGTGAGTGAGTGAGTGAAAGAGAGAGTGAGTGACTGAAAAAGAAAGTGAGTGAGAGAGTGAAAGATGTAGTGAGTGAAAGATATAGGGAGTGAGCGTGTGAAAGAGATGGTGAGTGTGTGAGAGAGTGAGTGACTGAAAGACATGGTGATTGAGTGAGTGTGTGTGAGTGAGTGAGTGAACCAAACACTGTTAAGTTAACAGAAAATAAATTGATTAGTCTATATTAGAGTCCTTGATTTTACGCATACTCTTATTCAAACGGGAAGCAGAACCACCCCATCACATCCCTTACCACCACGTCACAATAAAACATGTGACGGGGTGGTAAATGTCATCCCAAAATGGCTGCAGATCTCACATGTGGTCAAGTTCCACACATAGCATAAATGCATTCAATCTGAAATATAATTTTCTTTGCATTAATAATGTAAAAAATGTAATAAACAAGTTTTCCCTATCTATTTTGCATGACGTTTTGGTTGGTTTGAGCTTGACGGACACTGCCTAACATGAAAAAGCAACCAATAAACAAAGTAAAAGAATGTCAGTACTTAAAAGGATGTCAGTACATGCTTGCTTTTGTTCTTGGTGGCTGCAAGGCTCAAATTATGTCATTTCCACTTTGTGATGTCATTTAAAGCAACGGTACATTATTTATAGTTAAAAAAATTTAGTGTGATGGGGTGGTAAGTCAAACTGAGGGACGCACACAAATCATAAAATATTTACCAAAAAATAAGGTTTATTTTGAATAAATATATCTTGTATATACAGAGACACACAAAATCCTGAAAATAATAAATGTTTGAAAAAAATATATAACTTATTTGGTGATATTTTAGATGCAAATGTCATGTTGGTCAACACAGACATGTGAAATTGGCTATGTACTAATGAAAAATGATTAAAAATTGTATGTTACTCTTTAAGAATTGTATTTTTATCATATATCATGTTAAAAGAACACTTGATTGAATAACTTTAAGCTTTGGAAACACACTTTGGGACATTTTTTGTGCCTTATGCATCTCATCAAACGTTGCAGACCCAAATGGCACCCGTTAGAATGACTATGTTGTATGTAATTATGTGTATATATTAGATATGTAAGTTGTGTTGTGTATATCTGATGTTTATTGTAAATTTGGTCTGAATGTTTCCAGAGCGCCTTTAGACCATAAAGTCTTTTCTTTCTAAATTTAGTTTTAATAATCCGCATGTTACAAGCCTTTAATAATAAACAAATAGATTTTTGTTCTAATTTTGTGAAATTATTCAGATTTCATCATCTCTGACAAGGATGAAAGACAAAACAATTACTAGTAGTTGCTTAGTCTCTCACTTTAATGAAAATTCAGACTTTTACATTTTCAAAAGTTTCTCTATGGAGATACCCCTGAACCCCCATACAGTATCATTCCTCAGTCACAAAGGCTTCTATGCCCACATACTTGGATATCTGTATGTAAAGAAATATGAAAATAATTTTAATGTAAAAAAAAATATATATATGTGTGTGTGTGTGTGTGTGTGTGTGTGTGTGTATAACTTCATTATTATTCAAAATGAACAGATCCTCTTATAACATTCATATCCAACTGCACTCAATTGATAAACTCTATAAAATACTGTAATATTTTCATAGAAGTTCCCTCAGATACCATTGCATTGGCTGTGTCTGGGCCCCCAACACAGTTTTGTAAGGACTGTTTAGACTGTTTAGGATTTCGTTTTCTCTTCTTTTTTGGAAATTAAAAAAAATTAGCAAATGGGATTGAATATCGTGATAAATATCGATAATGAATTATATGAAAAAGAATATTGTGATAATATTTTTTTGCCATATCGCCTAGTCCTAAGTTTTTATAACTGTGACCTTAATTGCCTACCGTCTGTTTTGCAGGAGTTTATGGAAGATCAGAAGTATCGGGATGAGGAGGATTTGGCTGACAAGCTGGATTCTTTTAAAAGTAAGAGAAACAAACTAAAATATATTAATTATGCTTCCTTCAAATGCCAGTGGCAATTGGACACCAACATATATACTGCACAGTCTTCATATAAACACAACTGTTTGTGGATAAAGGACTGATGTGACTGCTTATATGTGTGATTTAGTTGGTTTCTCCATATGGGCTTGCAGAGATGTTCTTGTCGTATGGGTGATTGTTGGTGCCAGATGGGCTGGTTTGAGTATTTCTGTAACTGCTGAACTCCTGGGATTTTCACACACAACAGTCTCTAGAATTTATAGCAAATTTGTGCTCAACTATACAGTGTGTGTGTATATATAATACACCCAATTAAGGAGTTTTCAGCTGTCTTTTCTTTTGCTTTCTTTCTTGTATTTGAACAACAATCTAAATCGAGCAATTCTGTGATGTGGCAACTAAAACAGCTGTTTGGCTCCTAAATGTTTCAGTTAAGAAGCCAATGGCTCCCTAGTCATTTTTGTTTTGTCTGGAGACCTACACTGTGGCCTCTGGAGGGTGAGTTGTTAGCAATTCTAAGTATTCACGAATTTAAACTAGACATGCTCTTATTCAGATGAATTTGCAGGTGTTTTTAAACATTTGTAAATTACATGTGTATGAATATTAATTTTCATTGAGTTATTACGGTAGAAATTCTGACTCTCTGCACCCTGAGCACGGAGCGGATAAAGAGACTACAAATGGGTATAAAAACTACAAAAACATGCGTATACAAATCCGAATATATGTGATGTAGCGTGAGTCATCGGTCAATAGGACGTTGTGTTGAGCGATAGAGACTGTTTGAGCGATCATGAACACTTTTAGCTTCACTGCCTTCAATATGCTCACTTGTGGTGTCAATCAAGCATGCACACTCCAGGTGCTCTCAATATCTCTTCAGTCATTTATATCAGCACTATTCTATGAGAATCCCAATTTAAATCAGATTAATGTTGGTCACATTACCACTAATCACATTCATTACATTCTAACCATAACAGCACCATGTCTTCACACATTTGCTTATTAATTTCTGATTTGAGTTCCATCAAAATGCCAAAGACCGTAAACAAATCATAGATATTAATATTTGTATTTGTGGAAATATTTATGAATCGTTCAAAAATAATAGAATCAAATCACTACCAAATTTCTGATTTCACTATGCATCGTAATCATTAGCAGTGGTGCACTGAGCACAATTTTAGTACCGGTACGATTATTATAATTGTTTTTTCATTAAGTGCCCTGTGCCACACTTGACAGTTATATGGTGATGCCCCATACAGTAAAATTACAGTAACACTTTACAAAAAGATTCCATTTGTTAACATTATTTAACATTAACCTGTTGATACGTAATTTCTCCGCACTCTGGAGTGACGTCACTCTAATTACATTTATAGATGGTAAATTATATTATAAATGTAAGCAATGTTAACAAATTATACATCTTTTCAAAGGTCTAAGGGTTCAACGTTGATATCCGATCTGTTTCACGATAGCAATGCTCCAGAAACAGCAATTTAGTTATTTGTGCCAGGAGTACAAATGAAAACATGCAATATCAACATTTGTAATGAAAATGCAATCGCAAGATAAATCCAGTTCGCCACACTTGGGTCAGTTTAACTATGTCAAGCGTTCATTGAAAAACATCCAATAGCACTTTTTGTACATAAAAGTGATCAATCTGAGAAATATTGAGATATTCTCCATTGTTTACCTTAGATCTCGCCTGAAAGATTTACCCTTTGTCATCGTTCTTCAACAAACTATGCAATCTGAGCAGCATTCATGTTGTAAAACTGTATATTATCTTATATATTAGAGTCTCTCAAACAAAATGAGCGTGTCAAGTTAATTTTTAAAAACGCGGCGTAGTTTTATTCAGAATAGCCAAGCAGTGCAGTCAGATTTTGTGTCGTCTTGAAAGGCGGAGCCTTAATTTTACTTTGTACACTGGCAGCGATTTTCAGAGAAAAAAATTTGCAGGAACCTCATTTGTTTTGTTAGATCATCTTCAAATTTGAAATGTAACTTCTTTACACTTGTGGCTTTGAGAACATTGTATTTCTGGGTTGTCTTGGCACTTTTATTATTGTTTTTTATCACAAAACATTTCCATTTACTATAAACTTTTCCAAAAAATAACAACATATATTAATTCTGAAACTTGGGAAATAAAGCCCAGAGTGTCGGCTTTCAAAAGGGTCAAGTAAATATAACCATTTAATTTCAGGTATGCCATTTTCATGGTTTGTGCTCAAACAGGGGGTTCGTATCAACAGGTTAATGTAGTTTACATAAACTAATTAACTTAATGTTAGTTACAACATATACATTTTTAAAATCAAAAGTTGTATTGGTTAACATTAGTTAGTGCACTATGAACTAACATGAACTAACAATTAACAATTGTAGTTTTATTAACTAAGATTACTTTATAATTAATAAAGGCTGTAAAAATATTTTGTTCCTGATGCTAACTAATGTTAACGAATGGATCCTTTTTATAAAGTTACCAAAATTACATTTAAAATGACATTAGTTGTGAATTGATAACATTTATTTGTTTTGAAGCTGTTATAAATAGCTCTGTCAATATCAAAAGGTGATTGTGACATCATGGGAAGCAGTAAAAACCATGAGAGCATTACATACAGCAGAGATGCGTTCATAAATGAGAACAATGTATCCATTACAAGCTCTAAACTGCTTCAGTGAGAAATCATTAATATCTATGATTTGTTTACTGTCTTTGGTGTTTTGATGTAACACAAATCAGAAACTATTAAGCAAATGCATGAAGACGCAGTGCTGTTATGGTTAAAATGAAATTGCTGTGATCAGATTAATGTTGGTCACATTACCGCTAATTTAAATTGGGATTCTCACAGAATAGTGCTGAGATAAATGACTGAGATATTGAGAGCACCTGGAGTGTGCATGTTTGATTGACACCGAGAGTGTGAATATTGAAGGGAGTGAAGCTAAAAGTGATCATGATTGCTCAAACAGTCTCTTATCGATCAACACATCCGATTGTCACAACTCGCGTTACATCACGTATACTCAGATTTGTATACGCATGATTATTTGTTGTTTAATTAATTTCAATACCGGTTTGTAGTCTCTCTGTCCTCTCTGCTCTCAGTGCAGCGAGTCAGAATTTCTACCATAATGACTCTTAATGAAAAATATTCGTAATTTACAAATTTTAAAAACAATCCTGCATATTCATCTGAATAACAGCATGTCTGAAAGTTTAAATTTGTGGATACTTATTACTGCCAACAATTCACCATCCAGAGGCCAGACTGTCATGCATCAAGGGCTTGTTCCACCTCAAACTACATTCCTTTTTGGCTGATAAAATCAAGTCCTGCTCAAAAACATTTTTCTTTTCCTCTGTTAATAGCCTGTTTCACTCAGGAATCTTACTAAGTTAGAATGAGTTCAAAACCACAGGCCTAATTTTTCCTCTGAATTATTTACTGACTGTTAATGTTGGTGGTTGTGGGTCATTATCAGAAGGAGAGATCAGGTTAAAGGGGTTAAGTAGCTCTGGAAGAAAATGTAGGGGGAAAAGGACAGAAGTTTAAGGCACAAGGGAGAGGACTAGTGCCAAACCCTTGAGATTACTCTTAACACTGTTGAAATGAAAGCTCTCTCACACACGCACAGTCAGTCTGAGCCCTCACCACAGTGTTTGACACACTAATGTCAGTATGTGTATTTACCTCAACCCTAAATTAAACCCAGTGAAAAGAAAGGGGAGGGGAGACAATGCCTTTGAGAGATAGTGAGTGAGCCAGTGCTTTGTTTGTGAAAATTGCGAGTTACATTTGAAGGTTTCAGAAATAAACACTAAGTTTTTCAAGAGAGGCTGTGTCTGCATTTAGACTGACAACCTTTCTCACCAGCTCCATTTCACAAACACATTCAGCTTGGTGGTGAACAGGCAGTGTTTGTTCATAGGGGTCCATTGTAACCCTCTCATCAGCCTCCTCTCACGGTGACTCTGGGACCACTCCAACAGAAGCCTCTTTTGTGAGCCTGAAACAACACTTAATGAGAGACAGAAACGAAATACTCAAGTAGAATAATCCATCAAAATCAAATAGGACAGGTATTCAAATCTGTTACTAGCTGTCCTCATTTACAGATATAGCCTACAGTTCTTTGTGAACTAGGTTTCATTCATGTTTAAAGGGATAGTTCATCCAAAAATGTATATTTTGCAATCATTAACTCACCATTACGTTGTTTGGATCATACAGGTTTGGAACAACTTGAGTTTGAGTTAATTTCCATTTTGATCATTTGTGGGTAAACTATACCTTTTAAAACAAGAGTGGATCATTTTTAAAGGAATAGTTCACCCAAGAATGAAAATGCTCACATTGTTTACTCACCCTCATGCCATCCCAGATGTGTATGACTTTCTTTCTCAAACAGAAGCAAAAAGATTTTTAGAGGAATAACTCGGCTCTGTAGGTCCACAGAATGCAAGTGAATGGTGACCAAAATTTTAAAGCACCAAAATGGACATAAAAGTATGACCAGTGGTTTAATCAATGTCTTAAGCGATCCAGTTGGTTTTGGGTGAAAACAGACCAAAACTCCTTTTTCAATGTGTATCTTGTCATTGCAGTCTCTAGGCACAATCATGATTTCAAGCTCAATTAAACTTCCTAGTGCTTGACACATGCACAGGGCACTAGATGGCACTAGGAAGTGTAATCCAGATTGAAAACTTGATCGCCAAGGAGACTGCAGATGTCAAGCTTTATAGTAAAATAGGAGTTTTTATATATAAAATAATATATTTTATTCTGTTCTCACCTAAGAATTATTGGATCGCTCAGAAAACATGGATTAAACTGTTGGAGACATATGGATTACCTTTATGCTGCTTTTTGGAGCTTACGTTTTGTTCACCATTCATTTGCATTGTATGGACCTACATTGCAAAGATATTCTTCTAAAAATATTTGTTTGTGTTCAGTAGAAGATAGTCGTACATATTTGCGATGGCATGAAGTTAAAAATTATGAAAATTTTCATTTGACTGAACAATCCCTCTTAAGACTCTTCTCTGTTTTCCTCTGAATCGCAGCTGTCATGTGCCTGACTGGCAGTTGTATGGTGGCCGTCGTGTGTCTGTGTGCGTGACCGCTGCATATACATCTGTGTTTTAACATTGTTATCAGGGGAAGTCTTTGTAAATGTTTGTTGTCGTTCTTGTTTTACTATTAAAACCATGTTGCTTATTTTTCCCTCCACAGATAAGTATGCAGAATTTGACCTGAACGATCAGGGGGATATTGGTAAGTGTGAATGCATGTGTAGTTAACACAGTAAGTGTTAGTGGGTTAGGGCTCTTTGTCATGCTCACGGTGGTGGTAAAACTATGCGTGACCTATGGGGAAACTGGGGAACACACCTGTAACCAACTTAAAGGCCACTGTCTATATGATTTAGAGTAAGAATGAAAAAGGCTCTGGTGTATATAGCATTGTAATAATATTCAGAAAGCACCTTATACATTTTTCAATGGATTGTTTTATTTTTTATTGGCAGTTCAGTCTAGATTGGCGTCTCAGGAGAATGTCTCCCAGAAATGTAAAAATTTGCATCTTAGCAGGTGTTTAATTGTTCAAGATGACATTGAAATTAAAATCTTCCCTATATATTTTCTCATTAAATGTTCCTGTTCTTAGCTTGCATGATTAATCATTGTGTTTTATTAAGAAAAAGTAGGCCTATTTCATACTTTCAGACAAGTTTCTGCTGATAATAACCATGGGTAGAGGCAAATAATGTTAACCAATAATATGGCCAATCATCCACGTTCAGATCAAATCCTCATAGATAAATGTCCGCCCAGCTTTATATGCTGTTATTTATGCACAGTTTTTTGTCATGCAAAAACATCACATTATGGAAGTTAATTGTGAATACCATTTCATGTTTTTGTAGTTCTAGCTGCAGTTCATCTCAGGTGGGAAGCTCATTTTGCATGTATACGTAAAAAATGTAATCGCTTGTCCACATTTGATGGTAGAAAAAAGTGGCATAGGTCCTCATTCCTGATTGTAAACAATTGAGATTTGTGTGCCACAGATATAACAGCACTTTAAATGATGATGAGGCACTTGTAAAAAATGTATAGTGGTGTGTGATGGCTGGAGTTAGGTCTGTCATGATTATGAAATTTGGCTGGCTATTAATTGTTAGACAGATAATTGCAATTATGACGATTAATTGTCTGTTTTAGAGCTATGGTGATTTCATTTTCTCTTTTAGGGCTTTCACAATTTATTGTCATATAAATTGTCATATTTCTTAAGGTGTAATTGTGCTTTACACACGGTGTCTTTTTTTTTTTAATTTTTTACCTCAACGATATAAGTCAAATAATAAAATAAGGATATAGGATTTACTTTTAAGGCATTAAAACTATGAATGACATAAAAATAATTTTTTAAATATAAAAATATTTCTAAATACTTAAAATATGTCTCTCTTTGGTCTATTTTAGATTTGGTCAATTTTAATTAAAAAAAAATATATATATATATATATATATATATATATATATATATATATATATATATATATATATATATATATATATATATTTTATTATTATTATTTTATGCAATAATAAAATATTTGTCATAATTTCTTCACTTTCAAATGTTATTTTAATGCTCTTTGATTAAGAGCCCTTATTTCTCATGAAGCAAAACATCGTTTTATCGCTCTAGAAATGAAGTAAGCTTGTGTCTCGTCCTCTTTCACTGTGTAATTAACACTGCCTGTATGAACTTGTTATGACCAGGAACATTTGCCATTACATGATCGTTTAATGTGATACTGGAGCGCTTTGTGTTCACCATCAAAGTTTATATTTATTAATTTATATAGAGTGAGGAAAATAAGTATTTGAACACCCTGCTATTTTGCAAGTTCTCCCACTTAGAAATCATGGAGGGGTCTGAAATTGTCATTGTAGGTGCATGTCCACTGTGAGAGACATAATCTAAAAAAAAAAATCCAGAAATCACAATGTATGATTTTTTAACTATTTATTTGTATGATACAGCTGCAAATAAGTATTTGAACACCTGAGAAAATCAATGTTAATATTTGGTACAGTAGCCTTTGTTTGCAATTACAGAGGTCAAACGTTTCCTGTAGTTTTTCACCAGGTTTGCACACACTGCAGGAGGGATTTTGGCCCACTCCTCCACACAGATCTTCTCTAGATCAGTCAGGTTTCTGGGCTGTCGCTGAGAAACACGGAGTTTGAGCTCCCTCCAAAGATTCTCTATTGGGTTTAGGTCTGGAGACTGGCTAGGCCACGCCAGAACCTTGATATGCTTCTTACAGAGCCACTCCTTGGTTATCCTGGCTGTGTGCTTCGGGTCATTGTCATGTTGGAAGACCAAGCCTCGACCCATCTTCAATGCTCTAACTGAGGGAAGGAGGTTGTTCCCCAAAATCTCGCAATACATGGCCCCGGTCATCCCCTCCTTAATACAGTGCAGTCACCCTGTCCCATGTGCAGAAAAACACCCCCAAAGCATGATGCTACCACCCCCATGCTTCACAGTAGGGATGGTGTTTTTGGGATGGTACTCATCATTCTTCTTCCTCCAAACACGGTTAGTGGAATTATGACCAAAAAGTTCTATTTTGGTCTCATCTGACCACATGACTTTCTCCCATGACTCCTCTGGATCATCCAAATGGTCATTGGCAAACTTAAGACGGGCCTTGACATGTGCTGGTTTAAGCAGGGGAACCTTCCGTGCCATGCATGATTTCAAACCATGACGTCTTAGTGTATTACCAACAGTAACCTTGGAAACGGTGGTCACAGCTATTTTCAGGTCATTGACCAGCTCCTCCCGTGTAGTTCTGGGCTGATTTCTCACCTTTCTTAGGATCATTGAGACCCCACGAGGTGAGATCTTGCATGGGGCCCCAGTCCGAGGGAGATTGACAGTCATGTTTAGCTTCTTCCATTTTCTAATGATTGCTCCAACAGTGGACCTTTTTTCACCAAGTTGCTTGGCAATTTCCCCGTAGCCCTTTCCAGCCTTGTGGAGGTGTACAATTTTGTCTCTAGTGTCTTTGGACAGCTCTTTGGTCTTGGCCATGTTAGTAGTTGGATTCTTACTGATTGTATGGGGTGGACAGGTGTCTTTATGCAGCTAACGACCTCAAACAGGTGCATCTAATTTAGGATAATAAATGGAGTGGAGGTGGACATTTTAAAGGCAGACTAACAGGTCTTTGAGGGTCAGAATTCTAGCTGATAGACAGGTGTTCAAATACTTATTTGCAGCTGTATCATACAAATAAATAGTTAAAAAATCATACATTGTGATTTCTGGATATTTTTTTTTAGATTATGTCTCTCACAGTGGACATGAACCTACGATGACAATTTCAGACCCCTCCATGATTTCCAAGTGGGAGAACTTGCAAAATAGCAGGGTGTTCAAATACTTATTTTCCTCACTGTATTTGTGGGATTTTGGTGCGAGCCTCTGCTGACGAAACGCCCCTCAAGAGTGCTTTAAGTATTTCAGTTGCTCTTCTAGACAGGAGCTGCTCTGGTTGACAACCATGGTGCAGCTCAGTGATGCTCAAGAGTTAAACTGAATCACACAAACACGCCGTTGATGGCATTTATTTATTCGCTTAAAATTCCCTTATTTTGTATTAAAATGTGATTGGAATTTGAAGCGCACAATATTCGCAGTTAGAGCAAATAACCGCGATCAGACGTTTATTTTATAATCGTGACTGGCCTAGCTGGAGTATTTGTGTATACTGTGTGGCAGAAAAATGCACAATGATGATAATGTTTCATAAAAATGTATTTGTACTTTTAAACTGCTTTATAAATAAATTCGTTTTGAGATTACATTTCAGAGTACATTGGTCTATTCAGTACAAATGTCCACTAATGCAAATTATGTGGGACAGTAAACAGTGAAAGCTCTATGTAACTACTCTAAGTACAGCCATATTTTTGTGCTGTAGTGTTGGCCCTTTGGCCACCTCGCATAAACCACATAGATCACACATACAGTGTTTTTTTTTTTGTTGTCAGGCAGTTATCACGTTCCATCTAGATTGCTCAAGTATAAATGCATTTCTGTGAACATTAATGATCTATCTATTCAGTGTGTTGGAATTTTGTATTGGTCTGAAGTGCATTTAAGGGACTCACCCTCATGTTGTTCCAAACACATGTCACTTTTCTTTCGGAGCTGATAGGCAGAATGATTGCCTCAGTCACCATTCTCTTTAATTTTTTTATTTATTTATTTATTTATTTATTTATTCATACAATGAAAGTCATATGGATTTGGAACAACATAAAGGTGAGTAAATGCTGACCAAATAAAAAAAATTGGAGGATCCCTTTAAAGCAAGATGTTAATGTGACTGCTGTATGTGCACCTACTTTCTAGACATGATGGGTCTGAAGAGAATGATGGAGAAGCTGGGTGTGCCAAAGACTCATCTGGAGATGAAGAAAATGATCTCAGAGGTGACTGGGGGCTGCAGCGACACAATCAACTACAGGGACTTTGTCAAAATGATGCTTGGCAAGAGATCAGCTGTCCTCAAACTGTACGTGCATGTGTGCGCATATTTGAACATGTTTCTGTAAAAATGCATGAACGTTCTCTCTTCGACTTGTTTTCAATGTTGGAAAATGCAATTGGGTAATTTTTTTTCATAGAGTGCCATTTGGACTTCATAACTTGGGATGAATTGTTGATTTACCTATATTTTAATGTTCTATTATATTAAGGACATATCTAACTTGCTGAGAAACATATTGGTCGAGCTCAGGCACCTAAATTGTTGTAACATTGTATAAACCTTAACAACATGACACGTGGGACATGTCTACCCTTTTAAGGACTTAGACATAACTGTTTTAATGTGTTTTCAGTACATGATTGCTACTAAAATGACATTTTTATAGGAATCATATGTCCCTCACTCTAATCAGATATTTGTTTTACTATTAAATTATTTTTAAGTGGACAGAAGGTAGAAGTTGCCCTTCTGTTTATACTGTGTTGCTGGGCCATCACTGAAGAAATTAAGCCTCCACCTTTGGGCGCTTGGTATTCACCATCTCCAGGACAGGCTCCAGGTGGGCCCAGATTTCTGGTGGGTCATGTCGTCATGAGGACTAGATTGAACAGAATGATATTGGTGTCTGTTCAGTGGTGTACAGTACACCGGAGTGCAGCGTTGCCTGTTGCTGGGATCCTCCAAAATGCACAGACTGGATCTCATTGTGATATTTACATGAGTCATTTTCACTGAAGTCAATGTGGATTACGCACTCGTTGGCTTGGAGGCTGTCCCGTAGCTTTCTGTAGGCACCATATTGCCACCTGATGTTAAATAAGTGCTTACGGAATTTGAATAAAAGGTCTTGAAAATGGCTGACCAGATCTGCCTCTGTCTGCACCACCTCCTTAAGGGTAATGGTCTTCCTCTCTTCCTCATCGGTCCTTTCAACAGACCATTGTACAATTTCCTCCGTTGGTGCTTTCAAGGTTGGGTGAGTGGTGAGACAGCACTCTTCGCAGTCACCATAAGCACAGGCTTTGATTACCGTGGCACATACAGTGCGGTCAGCCATCTCCTCAAGGTTCTTGGAGTCCACAATCCCATGGCTGTAGAAGGTGTCAGCAATGAACTGAAGTTTTTTGTGCTTTTTGCACTGGCACGTGGCCCTATCAGCATCAGAAGGGGCCACAAACCAAAAAGGCCGACTTGCACAAAACGGACAGTATAACGCTGAGTTTTCAGATGCAAATCTCCTATGAAGATTCTTCAGTGTATCAGTAAGCAGTCGCTTCTGCATCCTCGTCTTCCTCACAGTTATGGTCTGCTTGCGCCCAGTTGTCACACGACTCACATCGTCGTGAAGAAAGAAGGTATGGATACAGGCTTTACACTCCGCTCTCCTTGAACTCTTCTTTCTCAGAAAAGTGGTCGTGTCTGCTTCCCTGTCCAACTTCCCTCTCTTCTTGGAGAATCCAAGAGCACAGCAGGCAAATGACTGGAGTCTGTATTTTTTCATTAGCCCTACCACATGTCTCTATGGCTATCGTTTGCTTCACCCTTTCTCTTGAAGCTTTGTAGGACTGAGCAATGTCCGCAACTAAGGCAGAGTGAAAAATAAGGGTCTTGCGTACATGTGGAGTGACCTGATTCTGTAGCATCCCATTCACCAATGCATGTGGTGATGAGGAACTGGTCTTACACCTTGACTGTCTTTTTTTTTTTTAATACTTTTCCTTCTCTCTTATCACTTTCTCCATTTTTCTCTCTCTTTCTCAAGGTATTGCTGCCTTCTCTCTGGGTCAGCATCACAGCGTGCTCTGTAATGGCGCTGTGATTCAGCTGGACTTAGTGTAGGTGCCATTCTTAATAGTGTTAACCCTAGGATTTGTTTCCAGCTCTATGCAATACAAAACATTATTTAAAAAAAAAATATTTTATTTTCTTAAAATAAAATTAAGTCGACATTACAATATACATGTCCACCCTGTTCGTTGAATAAGGATAACAGGGTGGATACAAACAGGGTGGAGATTTTGAGCTAAAGTCAGCCTTTAACCTGCCTGTGTTAGCATAATGGCTAGCATGACCTTGAATACTAGATAATGAATCTATATTTTATCGCAAATAATTTTTTTAATTATTCAATTTGTTTGATCTCAATAATTAGGCCTAACAGGGTGGACACACTGTTCAAAGTCATTAAACTCACTTAATAAAAACATAGAAATCACATATTAAGAGAGGTAGAAAATCACACCACAGTTGAATTTCCCGCCACTGATGTGATGTCACCTCATAAGAGTGATGTCATTGAGAAATATGCTTTTTTTCCTTCAAGGGAACGTAATGCATCTTAACAGGGTGGACAGTGACCGCCAGGGACGAACATAAAACCTTAATTTTTTTGCACAAAAGTTAACAATTTTTATAAAAACATTTGATTCAATAGATTTTGACCAGGAAAATGAAATAATAATGAAATGTTTGAAAACATATAGGTTTTTATCAGTTATTTTTTAGATCAAAGTTGAATGAACAACATTGTGGACATGGGTACCTTTTAAAACAAAGCTTTTAAAATGAAAAAAATAAAATAAAATAAAATTAGAAGCCCATATAATTGTATTCGTAATAAATAACAAATCACCTTACATGACAAACCAAATGGAACTCGTATTTGTCCAAATTTAGACAAAATGCAACTATTTGTACTGGGGACACAAAAGGCACCACATAAAAAATATTGACCCAATTATGCAGAATTGTCTCTGGCTATTTCCTGTTGGTTTATGCTTTGGCTCAGTTTGACTATTTTTAGAGGTGTGTGTGTGTGTGTGCGCTTTGATCTTGTCAGCACATCCATTGCAGGATCAGCATATATGTGCCATTATCTCTTCGTGGAAGAGGATATGCTCTGACAGGTGATTTTGTCATCATCATGAGACATATAGTGTCACCCCTTTGGACCTGTGTTTGCACTCTCTGGCCTTAGAAACTTAAAGTATGCAAATGCTGTTATGTAATAATATTTTCCAGTAATGTTGGGTGCTTCTATCCCCTAATTATAAATATGGATCTTTTCTAAGTTGGCATGGGTATCACTGAACTCCTCCCTAGTGTTGGTAAAGAGGATAAACAAATTGTGGCTAAAACTTTGAAGCTCCAAAAGGCATATAAAGGTTGCCTAAAATACATTAAACTCAAATGGATATTGTCTGAAGCAAAATAGTTTGTTTTGGGTGAGAACAGACCAAAATGTAACATCTTGAAATTGCAGTCTCTATCCACAATCATGATTTTAAACTCTGTTACGCTTCTTGGCGCCATCTAGTACTCTGTATGCGTGAAGCACTAGGAAGTGTAATCATGCTTGAAACCATGATTGTGCCGAGAGACTGCAATGGTAAGATGTATAGTGGAGTTACATTTTGGTCTGGTCTCACCCAAAGCTGATTAGATTGCTTCAGAAGACAGCCAACTATTGGAATCTCAATCTACAGGCCGGAGATATTCTCCAAAAAATATTAATTTGCGTTGTGCAAAAGAAAGTAAATCACACACGTCTGAGGGTGGAATGATGCTAAATAAGAGAATTTTCATTTTGGGCTGAACTATCCCTTTGAGATATTTCTCACAAGGTTTTAGAGTGGACTCACAGACTGGTATTTTGTAGCCTTTAGTAGTGTTGTCACGGTACCAAAATTTCAGTAGTCTGTACCAATACCAGTGAAATTTCACGGTACTCAATGCCATTTTCGGTACCAATGCAAAACACAAAAACAGGTTACTGAACAACACTCTTTTATTAACAAAGTTAACAAATTAACAGCTGAAATAAGAACAAAAATATACCATTGAGCAACACTTCAAGTTAAATATATTATTTTTGAATTATATCAAAACTGTACAATGTATGCTTAAAGTATTTTTGAACTTTTGCTTCAACTTTTACTTTAAGATTTACCAAATACTAAAAAAAACTAAATAAACAAGCTTACAATAGAATGAATCGTGCTCTCATTAATAAAGCTTCATATTGCCAATTTTCTTCACGATAAGAAATGCACAGTGAAATATATTATGATTGAATAAGTCACGAGCAATCGCGTTCTAATCTAGCTGCATTAAGTGGGATGAGCGTCCCCGAGGCAGAGTCTCTCTCAGCCGGGTGCAGTTTCAATCTCTCCCCTTAGATCGGGACATTCGTGCAACTCATTGAAGAGGCGCTTACCACACAGAGAAATGCCAGTTATTAACAAGAGCTGTATTATTTGAACTTTAATAAAGCTTCACTGTACTTCACTGAAGAATTTGAGGAAAATAACATGTCAAGGAGATAAAATTGAACCGAGGCACAAAAATAAAACCCATAAAACATCACATGTGACAAACAAATAAAAGTGGGTTCTGTTTGCAGGTTGAGTTCAAAATACAACTGAAAGCCTCTCCTGCCATATCCTTATCTTACTCATAGTCAGAAAGGAGACTCGCATTGAGGGTGAAAATAAAAAACAAACTCCTCTGGAATCTACTTCACGATAGGGCTTGCCTTACACAACATATCTTATGGAACAGATAGAAAACTTGTGAGGCAAGTGGAAAATAACATAAGATGACAGCACTACATAATATCAGGTACACATTTGCATACAAACTTGCTCACTGATGCTTGTCACTGTTTCTGCAGTTCGGTGCTCTGATTCTTTAATTATTCGATGGCTGAGGATGGTGACAGGATTGTTATTAGATATTTAATAGACCATTAAGGTTAAGGCAAAGTTGAACAATCAAAATAGAGATGTACATTGTGAATAGGTGATTTGTGAGAAGCTGTTGGTTGGGTCAGGGCTTGTTAAGGGCTTATAAGAGATTTGTCAAGGCTTACCTGAAATGGAAAGTCACATGCTCTGAATAGATGGGTCAGCGGTTCTTCACATTCTCACCCTCACTGACATCCTCTTTTATATCTCCAACTCATGACTCAAGCTCCAGGGTTTGGTCTAGCTTTTGTAGTTCCACAAGCCTCAAGCTTTTGTCTTTTAAGTGTGAGTGCGCTCTCTCTCTCTCTCGCTCTCTCTCTTTCCCCCCTTCACCTAATCTACTTGTTTTGCTCAGTGGGAAGCTGAGGCTGCATATAGGCATATCTGGATGCTGAGTGGACACCAGAAAAGACCCTTTTTAAATCCTGATCCCATTGTATGCTGTTCTTAAACAGCTATAGTTGTATTTAGAACCCTTATTCTATAGATGTGACTTGTTTGTATATGCATCTAAAGTATTTTGAATCTGTTGTAATAATAGTACTATACATATTTTTTGTTATCTAACTTTATCTTTAGAGGACTTTTGATAGACAAGCCATTTCCAAAAATAGACACTCACTTTGTCTTACAGTGGTGGGGAGATTTAACTTGCATGTAAAAACACTTTCAATGCTAATATGGCTTTAAATATTTCCAGTGGCTTGATGGATGTAAAACATTTATTTTGTGGTCCTAACTTCTAAGTGGCAAAAGTTTGGGGCATTTTTTTTTTTTAATCCAATTTGCACTACACGTACGGTAGTTACATATATTCCTGATGTATATTTTTGTCTAAATTGTTGAATTCTCTTGACCTTTTGCTCTTATTTGTGTATCTGTGGTTTTTACTGATAGCCAAATGTTTCTCTCCCTCTCTCAGGGTTATGATGTTTGAAGATAAAGCAAACGGGACCAGCTGTAAACCTGACGGGCCACCTCCCAAACGTGACATCACCAGCCTACCGTAGATCAGCTGAGGAGTGGAGATTGATTTGATAAAATGATGATGCATTTGCAAATCCCAACCATTTAACATTAGGGGCTAGGCTCAAATAGCCTTACCTAGAATCTGTTGCCAAACCCAGGGAAAAGGGGGGGGTGTATACATTTGCTGTGAAGAAGTCAAAGTGCATAATAGCTTTTTTATATGTAAACCAATCTATATATTTTTATGAAAAGGGTTTTTCTGAATAGTGTTTACAAGCACAAATCCTGTGGGTGAATTTAACTAAAGTTATGTGTGCAAGACTGCAAGTGTACAAAGTATAGTGGACAGGATGATGTCATTTTTAGAATTAAGATTTATTTTCTTCCCAAGAAGCAATGTGCTTGGTGTTTTCATTCCAGTATATTTGTTTTTGCTGGTTCCTCATTTTTAATTCTAAATGCTTGAAGCCATTTTCAGCTTGTGCTAACTCCGCTCTGTGTCCTATAGTATGACATCATAAAGTATATGGGGCTGTTTTGTTTTAAGATTCGGTGATTGCTTAGCCAGTTGCAATGAAAAAGCTTTTGATTTAGGTTGGTCTGGTGTTCCTAAATGAAGAATTTCCAGTGTGTTTGTAACAGTACAGGAAGATGAGGGAAAGGAGAATGCTGGAAAATGAGTGAGGAAGAGAGCTCTGACGGAAAACCAAGAATAAGAACCGTTTTCATTCATTAGTTGTTTTGCTCATTTCACCTTTTTTTTGTGGACCGTTTGAACATAATACCTGTAATCTGTTGTTACTGGACTAAGCACATTAACAGTTAAGCATTTTTCTTGTACAGCTATGCTTTGAATTACTTTTAGGATGTGCTTTATTCTACTGCTTACATTTTGATTGTGTGTCTTCAGAACCAGCTGCATTTAAAATCCCTAGGAGTCTTTTTAGTCACTGAATAGCCTGGTTTGAAACAACTCTTTCCAAAGGCCTCACTCTGTTTGATGGAGCAGAGGTTTTGAGTGAAGTTTGTGTGTGTGCACGTGCGCTTGGAATTTATATTCTTATATTCTGAATCCGTTTTTGTGTTTTGTGTGGAGTCCTTAAAAAACTGTCTCATTTTATCTTGAGCAAGTTTAAATGTGTACCTGATATTATGTAGTGCTGTTGTCTTATTTTATTTTCCACTTGCCTCACAGGTTTTCTATCTGTTCCATAAGATATGTTGTGTAAGGCAAGCCCTATCGTGAAGTAGATTTCAGAGGAATTTGTTTTTTGTTTTCACCCTCAATGTGAGTCTCCTTTCTGACTATGAGTAAGATAAGGATATGGCAGGAGAGGCTTTCAGTTGTATTTTGAACTCAACCTGCAAACAAAACTCACTTTTATTTGTTTGTCACGTGATGTTTTATTTTTGTGCCTCGGTTACATTTAATCTCATTGACATGTTATTTTCCTCAAATTCTTCACAGTATGAATCAATGGCTGCACTATTGCTTTTTATTAGAAATGCTTTTTTTAATGACATTAGAATTATTTGTTTTATCTGTCAGCATATTAATTAGTGGAGGCATTTGTAAAGTTTAATTTTCTTTTCTTTTGGCAAACACCAAAGGAAGTAAAGATCATTCTGTTACACCTGAACTGTTAGTGGGGATTTTTTTCTTTGTTTCTTTTTTAAGGTCTAAAAATGGAATAACCATACAAAATAATGAAAATTTAAACCATTTCAGAAATGAATTTCAGGCACTGAGTAATGCAGTTTTAATGTTCATTTTTACATAGACATTTTTTAATGTTAACATTAGGTTATGCAGCCATAATACATAAGACATTTAATACGTTTTAATATATTTAAAAAAAGAAAGCACAAATGCACAGTATACAGTAATTACAACATTCAAGTAATGAAAAAAAAAAACAACAGTTCCAAAAATGTATAAAAGAAAAACTAGAATAACAGGGTTTAAAAAGTGCTCGTACTCCTGGATTTAATACTTTGTGCCGTTTTGCTTTAATAACGGCCGTCAGTCTGTTTGGATGTCTCTACTAGAGCACATAGATTGGGAAATATTTGCCTATTCTTCCTTTGTAGAATTGCTTGAGTTCAGTGAAATTGTGAGGTGAGCTGCGATGGACTGCTCTCTTGGTCCATCCACAGGTTTTCTGTTTAGGTCAAGGCTCTGACTTGCCCACTTAACACAGATTTTCCTTAAGAATTTAAGTGTATATGACAGTACCCTGTAGCTCGGTATACAAACAATAGAAGTCAATGGAAACTCCCCAACTCTGTCCCTGGAGGCCCCGAACACTGCACATTTTGTATATATCTGACAGGTCCAATTCAGGTCTTGGAGTTTCTACTAATGAGTTGAATCAGGTGTGTTTGATTAGAGAGATATCCAAAATGTATAGTGTTGTGGTGGGGTGGGCTCCAGAAACGGGTGGAAACCACTCTTCTATGAAACAACAGCTACTCAGTTGGAATGCATATCTAGTGTACAAGTGTTGTAATTTAAGGACCTTTCATGTGACTTCTGCAGCTGATAATGTTGAAGCCATAAGAGAGACCTCTTAAATGTATGAACAGATGGAACCCACAATAACCCTGACGCACTCTCACAAATACATGTACACATAAATAATGCAAATAATCTGTAGCCTGTAACAACTAACATTTGTGATTAACCCATTATGTTCAAAAATGTGTTGGTCCTGTGTATGGTAACCAACCTGGGCAGATACACAGTTCAGTTTTAGTAGGTCCACAGTTTACATTTAAGCACCCTGTTTTGTGCTGTGTGAGGTTAGGTAATTTTTGACATATTGTTTACTTTGAAACTTTGTTCTGTAACACATTCTAAACCACTTCACTGTTGTGTTTGTTAACTTAGGGTATTTTGAAATACAGAAGTTAGTTTTGGCTTTTCCAGAATGGCAAAGAAGAGGACTTTTTATCAGTATTGCCATCAGTGGTCTGTGCACTTCCTCATTAGGCTTCTGCATTGCAGATTTAGAAAGAAGTGGCCTTGTTCTCTAGACAGTCCAGTTCTTTATACAGTGCATGTTTGACATTATTTAAAGATGAAATATGTAAT